>NW_020664373.1:1026098-1303532 GCF_002925995.2 Terrapene triunguis
CCAGCCTGAGCCTTGCTATCCCAGGTTTGTTGACTATCTTCAGCTTGTCAGATGCATGCGTCAGACGAAGTGGGTATTCACCCACGAAAGCTTATGCTCCAATACATCTGGTAGTCTTAAAGGTGCCACAGCACTCTCTGTTGCTTTTTACAGATCCAGACTAACACGGCTACCCCTCTGATACTTGAGTTTTCAAAGTTAACCCTCTCTATCACTGTGTTTTGATCTATGGACTCCACTGTTACAATAGAGAGGGCTGGTTGTTTGTCCTTCCTGCTGCATCTCTCCCAATTCTCTTCCTTAACTTTCAGTACTTTCCCATTAACTCTTTCATGTTTCAGCATAGAACTAGAACATTACTACTTATCTGGAAATCTCTCACTTTATTAAAATCCTGTATTAGTATTTTTATTGCAGTAGCATGAAGGGGCCCCAATCTGGTATTGGAGAAACCAATTTGCTAAATACTGTACATATATACATACAAGACTGGAGGGCCAAGAACTCAAGACTTCAATTTAACTCCACAGCTGCCATTATGAACCCAGATTGACTAATTAGAGTTAGTGTTTTCATATAACCACTGAATTCCAAAGTGGTGCAACTTAGACTACTTTGACTCTCCCCTTTTTTAGTTTTTTTTTTTTTTTTTTTTTTTAAATGAACTTATATCCAACATGCAATTCACAACACTATGTACTCTGTTGACTAACTTAGCTCAATATCTGCCTCAGAATCTCAGTAATCACAGGATAATTTTCTATTAAAACTAAAATAATGATTAAATGATAAATCTTCCCAATTTTATCAAACTTTGAAAATAACTTGGCCAGGCAGCAGCAAAGCTTTTAAGCTTACTGATTTTGATAAGCACAACAACTCTCTAGACTAGAGGAGCAGCAGACACCAATAATTGCATCAATTTTTTTGCTACATCTTTTCTTAGGTAATGAGTGTTGATTTACTCAGGAAATTTGTACAGCAGATGGAACTGTGTCAATCTGGAAATGTTTGTGGTTGTGTGTGTGTGGTGTGTGTTGTGGTGTTGTTTTTTTTTTGTTTTTTTTGTTTTTTTTTAAGAAGGCAGTAATTTTCAGATTGATTCTCTGAAGGATGAAAGACCTCTTTCCGTTTTACAAAACCAATTTGCTTTTTCACAAGACTTCAGTTTAACTTGTTGAAAGGAAAGATTCATTCTTTCTAGTCCTTTTTGAAACATCCTACTGCACTCTTTAAGTGGGTATGAAAAAATGCCAGCTAGAAAACTTTCTTGTTCTATAAGATAATAAAAATGATTACAGGCTGAATCCTATGGGTGTGTGTGTGTATATATATCTCACAGTTATACAAATAACACTGTTAGCAGCTTTGGAAAAATGCCAACTAGACATATATGTTGTCCATTAATTTATTGCCCCACTACAGAATTTAATACAAAAGAAAACATGATGGAGCTGTATTTGGGGAAAACACCTGCTCATAGTGCTCAACCAACCAGTGCATTTAAAGCTCCTACCTCTCTAGCCTTTTGCCCAGGGCTTGGCAGTTCTTAGTCTAGAGTTTGAGATAAGAAATCCTATCTTTGCCCAGAGAGTCACTCACCTTAATTATTTCTAAAGGGTACAGTTATGGAGGCTAGCCTGCTGCAAGGAGTCAACAGGATTCCATCAACAGTTCCCTACATGGTTCAATACCTGCTAACACGGTGGGTCAACAGAGGAGCCCTGCCACCCTTTGCATACTTTTTCTCTGCAGATCATATGGGACCCAAATCCCTAAGATCCCTGTGTTTGCCAGAGGATCTGTCTGTTTCCAGTGGCATTTCCCTGTCCACACCTGTGAGCCACGCCTACAATCCTCAATCAGGAACTGGGGGCATGGGTGGTCTGGTCCAGTGGCTACAGCTGTAGTGGTCAGGCCTGATGGGGATTGAGACAGAGTTGGTAGCTGAGGTCCAGAGCCAAGGTCACACCAAGATCGGTAGACCAGGATCAGGGTCTAAGGTTAAGCCAGAGTCAATAGTGATGAACTGGAGGACAGGATAAGGAGGCAGGAGCCAGGAACAAATCAAGGGAGCAGGAGCCAGGAAAAAGGGAAGGAACAACAGCCCAGGAACACGGTGAGGTGTCTCTCAGCAGCAGGACAGAAATCTAGCTTACTGCACGAGCAATTTCCTTTTGCTCCCTCCAGGCTTAAATCGTAGATCTTTGCCAATTAGAGAACATAGAGGGGGCTGCCAGTCACTTCTACTGTGGGCAGCACTTCCAGCAGTGGCTGGTCTCTTAAGATGTATGGTGCATTGTCTAGGGATCTGCCAAGGCTGCTTGCTGGCAGCATGGAATTGCTGCCTGCCCACAGATCTGATTTCAGATCCCAAGAATTCTCGCATTCTGCCCTCCTTCATTGGTGCCCCTGGGATGCTGTAGGGCCAGACTCATCTGGGTGACATTACAAGTTAACGGGTGTGACAGTTACCAACAGGCTCCCAGGGCTGCTCTTTGGGGACCATGGCCTTCCCAGTCTGAGGCACCACAATTTACTCTGCTTTAATCTGGAATCCAGCATTCTACCTGAGAGGTGCTACAAATAAATATGAAGTCATAGTCCCTGGTCTGAAGAATTTACAGATGATGAATTAAATTGTTTTAAAATAAAGAGTCACATGGAGAGCTGGAGGTCTATGCCGGTGTACACCCATGTGCAGGGCTCCAGCTACAGGAAGCTTCTCAGGGGAAAAAGCATGAAGTAGTGTAAAGGGTCTGCAATTTCATTTGCACTAGAAGGGTTGTGGAGGGGGTAACACATCCCACAATGCACAGGCTGGGATGGGTCAACCCAGGCAGCCTGAAATGTACTGTTAAAGCATGCAACTTTAATGCCTTCCAGCAGTCAAAAACTAAAACAGAATCCCCATAAGGGACAATGGTGGTAATACAGTGCCAGAGCAGGGATTACTTCATGTGCCAACATAAATTAATCTGGCTCACAAAAAGTCTGACTACTTAGTAGGTCTGGGGATTGAGTGGGGAAGTGGAATTATGATCCAGGTTCACAATATGTTGGCTTTCTGGTAATTGCATTGAGTATGTAAAAGTGTACATGTCAAAGTAACAGGTAAAACGTAAAAAGTAGCATGTAAAAGTGTACATAATCACAAGGAGTTTCAGTGTGCAAGGACTGCAGAATCAGTCCCTTAATTTGCAACATCACTGAAGAATGTGCTTAGTTGCATAGTTAGGCTGAAACTATGCCAGTATAGTTCAAGTCTATGGCTATACACTTCAAAGACCTGCAAACCAGAATTGAAAGCAGTATCTTTGAACCCTGCCTTTAGTCAGCAAGTCAGGCTTTAGAACCGTACATACCAATTTATTCACTGAGAGTGTTTTAGATTTGTTGCTTTGTAAGTATCAAACTGAATGGATTAAAAAAACTTTGAACCATTAGTCATGAGGAGTTTTTAACTGGAGATTTATAAATTTTAAGTCTCTTAGAGTACACTATCAGAAATGTTATAGTCAGAATTGATCCTTTGGGCAAAAATAAATTTAAGGACATACCCATTAGAAATGTAATAGTACAAATTGGGTAAACTTTAAAGAATTCAAATTATTATTACATTTGTATATCAATGATGTAGATTTCTTTAAACTACATCTTTTGTTTAAACTAAACACTGAAATCAGAAACCCTCAAAACCTGGGGAATAATTAATTTCTTTAAGTCACATACATGTACATATTCAATGCAGAGTGGAAATGACTGCTTCAGGGTTGTTCTTAACATCCCCTTGCACAATCTCACCAAAATCTCATTATACTTGACCAGTGCAAAATGATGACTAAATGAAACTCTTGATGAAGTCTGTTTCCCAACCATCTTTACCTTAAAATCAAAACTGCATGACCATTATCTTTTATGGCTTTTCTCAGGGGCAGGATTTTTCAGTGGTTAGAGTGCTAGCCTTGGCTGTGGCACATCCAGGTTCAGTGGTTGCTGCACCACAAACATCCTGTGTGCCCCTGGGCAAATTTCTATGAGCCTCTATTCTGAATCTGTGAAATGGGAATAATTGCATTTCCTTATCTCACCAGAGTGGGGTAAGGATAAACATATTAAAGAATCTGAGATGCTCAGTTACAATGGTGATTGGGGGGAGGGGGTCATATAAGTACCTATGATAGATAATGTTAAAAAAAGCTGAACTGTGACTTTCTCTCTGTCAGACAAGTAAAATAATTTAGAGGACTAAGGATCAGTTTTTAATCTCACTTACGCCTGAAGATATCCAGAGTAACTCCCTTATGAATTTTGCACAGTTTTACCAAAGTGTGAAAAACAATATAAAGTAATAAATGTAATGGCATTTGTAGGCCCGGCTTGACATAAGTAACTTGTTTCATTTCTTAGTGGGCATAATTGGGAAGGTGAATGGAAGGTTAAGTTGTAAATAGGGGCTTGACAAACAGTATGCTGGAGTTAGGTGGTCTGTGCTAGATAAGATAAGCAATAACACCTTGATGCTAGGGACTGTGGACACGATAAAGCTGGAATATAAGGATCAGGTTCCATGTAAACAGCACAGGGCCAGAACATGCTGTACAGAGATTGGTTCATGCAAAGAAACCAATCCAATCCAAAAACTGTGTAATGGCATTTGCTATGAATTAAATGTAATGTGTAAATGTATATAAAGGAGAAGATTGTGTAATTTTGGATGTGTGATACACCCTATACCAACCCTCTACTCTTGAGTGTGATCAACTCAGCGTAGTTTTGTATGCCAAATAAAGGTACTTGAGTGGTAAAATCCAGAGTCAAACTGAATGTTTTGGATTCTGAGAATTAGGTGAAGTGTTCTGGATAAGCCAAGTGGACAAAGTCTAGGGGGGAATCCCAAAGTCTAGGGGGGAGGGATAGCTCAGTGGTTTGAGCATTAGTCTGCTAAACCCAGGGTTGTGAGTTCAATCCTTGAGGGGGGCCACTTAGGGGTCTGGGGCAAAATCAGTACTTAGTCCTGCTAATGAAGGCAGGGGACTGGACTCAATGACCTTTCAAGGTCCCTTCCAGTTCTAGGAGATAGGTCCCCTGTGAGAGTCTCATAAGCAAACTAGGAAAATGTGGTCTAAATGAAATTACCATGAAGTGGATGCATAACTTCTTGAAAATCTGTACTCAGTGTTATCAATGATTTGTTGTCAAATTGGGAGGATGTATCCAGTGGGGCTCCCAGGGTCTGGTTCTATTTAATATTTTCATTAATGGCTTGGATAATGGAGTGGAGAGTATGCTTAGAAAATTTGCAGATGACACCAAGCTGGGTGAGATTGCAAGCACTTGGAGGATAAGAGTAGAATTGAAAAAAAATGACCTTTACAAATTGGAAAATTGGTCTGAAATCAATAAAATGAAATTCAGTGAAGACAAGTGCAAAGTATCGCATCAAGGAAGGAAAAATCAAATACACAAATGCAAAATAGGGAATAACTGGCTAGGTGGTAGTATTGCTGAAAAGGATCTAGGGGTTATAGTGGATCACAAATTTAATGAGTCAAATATCTGATGTAATTGCAAAAAAAGGCAAAATATAATTCTAGGGTATAATTAACAGGAGTGTCATATATGAGACATGAGAGGTAATTGTTCTGCTTTATTCAGCACTGGTGACGCCTCAGCTGGAGTATTGTGTCCAATTCTGGGCACCACACTTTAGGAGATATGTGGCAAATTGGAGACAGTTCAGAGCAACAACAATGATCAAAAGTTTAGGAAACCTGACATATGAGGAAAAGATTGGAAAAAAAAAAACCCAGACATGCTTAGTCTTGAGAGAGAAGACTGAGTGGGAACCTGATCACAGTCTTCAAATATCCTAATGGCTGTTATAAAGAGGAGGGTGATCAATTGTTCTCTATGTCCACTGAATGTAGGACTAGAAGTAATGCAGCAATGGAGATTTAGATTAGAATTTAGGGGGGGATTTCCAAATAGAAAAGTTAAATACTAGAATATGTTAGAATGTGAGGTTGTAGAATCCCCATCATTGGAGGTTTTTAAGAATAAGTTAGACAAACACCTTTTAGGGCTGGGCTAGACATACTTGGTCCTGCCTCTGCACAGAAGGCTGGACTAAATGACTTTCTGAGGTCCATTCAAGCACTTTATTTTATGATTTTCAAAAACAAGCAAATTTTAATTAACACAAATTTGTAAGTCCTATTGCAGTGTTTACACTGCAATCCTGAGTTTAAGAATTACACTCATCCAATCAGAACAGAAACACCAATTACCCATCTAGGCAAAAGTAAACAACACAGCTTGAGTTTAGATAATCAAATATTCAGTCAATGGCTCATAGACAAAACCTCGTAGCAAGGATTTTTAGTTGAGATTATTTGATGCTTAGTTGTCAATAACAAATATATGTAATACGCATCATAAACTGTTCATGCAAAGATTGTAGACAGATGGGGCTAAGCTCATTGAATAAATTACAGACTACAATGATTTTTTTCAGCTCTAGTTAGTACATAGATCCACTGCCCATTTCCTTCCTTTTGGAAGGCCAACATAGCATATGTGGTGGTGACTACAGCCCCGAGGCAGCAGCAATAACTGCTGACAGGAGAAGATTATTGGTTTTTATCCTACCAGAATGGAACATCCCTGTAAAATGTTCATGCAACTGAATTTGGAGGGGTAGACAGGATGTACTGCAAGGAAAGAAAACATTAACAAAGTCAGTCTTGTTTAAGGATTGCACCACCAGTTAAAAATAGAATGCACTACAGGCCAAATTATTTTATAGCATGCTAAAAGATTCGGGGGTTAATTAAATCATCAGATTAATGTGTATGGCATCCACTGAAGACAAGGGGGTGGCATATGCACCTCCAAGAACAGCATTTGGCTGTAAAAAAATTAGAATGCAAATATTATTTTTCTTGTTTCCTGGTGGAGCCGCAGATGGAGAACCCGCAGCTCTGCAGCTAAGCAATGGGGGATCATGTGCACCTCTAAGGAATGTATCAAAGCCTGGAGATCTGACTATAAAATTGTCACAGATGCTACTGTGATGAGGGCGGCCACCTGTTTTGTGGGGCTATTCTTTACCCATTGTTCTTTAGATGTTAGAAATGGGACTTATGAGGAAGTTTTAAAACAGCTATTTCGCTGTTGGGAGTCATATTTTCTATTCCCTTTGCCAGTTGTATCTCTCAGGAATTAATTTGTGATATGAACTTATGTTTAATGTACTGCTGTAAGTAAAAGTCTCCATCCTGACTTCAGCTAGTGAAGCTGTTCCTTTTTTCTCAGGTTCTGGAAAATGTGATGAGAAGCAGGACACTTGGATCTCTTTCGTCTCCACATTTAGGGCATATAGGATTTTTTCATCATATTTTTGTATATTTATTGATCAGCTGTGTGGCTGTTTGTTAAGATGGAAAAAGAATTCTTTATTACATACCATAACCTGTGGAACTCACTATTTTGCAGAATAATATTGAGGCAAATAGGTTAGTAAATTTCAAAAAGGGATTAGACATTGAATAATATTATCATCTATAAGTACACTAATTACAGTCTTGGCCACTTAAAAGTCCAGATGGTCCTGCAGGGGATTTCTGCCCTCTATGGAAATTTTCACAGAATCACATTATGTTAAGAAATAAATAAAGTAATTATAAAAAAATAAGTTAAGTAACTGAAAGAGGGAGAAGAAGGAAGGAGGGATGAGTTTCTGGCTAACCCGTGAAAGTGGATGTTGGGGAAAGGGATACAAGTAACAATACTGCGCTACCATAATAATGATAATTTTCAGAATATGGACACTTGTCAATGAGAAACTCATTTCATGTGCACAACTGAAGTAGAAGCAGCTAGAAGTAGAGCACAACATGTTAATGATATCTGTACTCAGGACACCATGTATTAATTGATTCTGTGGCTATTTCAGTGGAATTCATTCTTCGTAGCAGAATTGTGTTCCAGAACCAGAGGCTTTTAAAAAAAAAAAAAAAAAGTCTTAGCACATATAATTGAGAAGATAAACTTGAAAATATGAACTGAGTCTAAACTGATGCAAGGATGCCTGCCTGCATGTGAAACAACCTAAAATGATAGTTCTGAGCTGTGTGGACCATTCCCAGCCTATGATTTAAGGTCCTTTTGACTCCTGAATTCCCCACTCATAGAATTTGACATTTTGCCAAGCTGCCACAGAATTCACCATTTTGCTTCAGGCAGGAATTTAAAGTTTTGTTTTCTGTGTCCCTGCCATCTTGGGACCTGCCTGCTCTTGCTCTCAAGCTTTTCCCAAAAGAAGAAATTAATTGGATTAAATCAAATCTTCAAATTTCTCCTCAACTCAGCCACCATTTAATGACTAGGGAGAGGGATAGTTGGGGGAACATATATGCAATTAGGAAACTATATATATATACAAACCATGTAAATCTTCCTCCTCCTTCCCCGTATGAAGCATGTCTCTTATCATTTTAGATTGTAAGCTTTCCAGGACAGGGATTGTGTCCACCAATGGAAGGTAAGTACAAAGAATTGGATTGTAGGTACAACCTTATAGAGCAGGGGTGGGCAAACTTTTTGGCCCAAGGGACACATCTGGGTGGGGAATTATATGCAGGGCCATGAGTGTAGGGCTGGGGCAGAGGGTTGGGGTGTGGGGGGGAGTGTGGGGTGAGGGAGGGTGTGGGGTATGCAGGAAGGAGCTCAAGACAAGGGGTTGGGGTGCAGGAAGGGTGCAGGGTGCAGGAGGGGGCTCAGGGCAGGGGCTTGGGGTGCAGGAGGGATGCGGGGTGCGGCAGGGGATTCAGGGCGGGGGGTTGGGGGCTCAGGGCATGGGGTTGGGGTACAGCAGGGGGCTCAAGGCAGGGGCTTGGGGTGCAGGAGGGGATGCAGAATGCGGGAGGGGGCTCAGGGCAGGGGTACAGGAGGGGTACAGCAGGGGGCTCAGGGCAGGGGATTGGGGTGCGGGGTGCAGGAGTGGTTCAGGGTGTGGGCTTACCTTGAGCAGTTCCGGGGTGGCAACGGTGCACAGCAGGGCTAAGGCAGGTTCCCTGCCTGCCCTGGCTCCGCACCACTCCTGGAAGTGGCCAACATGTCTGGCAGTGGCTCCTGGGGATGGGGTGGGGCAGGCGGCTCTGCCGCGTGCTGCCCTCGCCTGTGGGTACCACTCTTGAAGCTCCCATTGGCTGCGGTTCCCAGCCAATGGGAGCTGTGGGGGGCGGTGCCTGCCGGCGAGGGCAGCACACGGAGCCCTCTGCCCCCACACCAGGGGCTACAGGGAAGTGGTCCCGGCCGCTTCCGGGAGCAGTGTCGGGCCAGGGCAGGCAGGGAGCCTGTCTTAGCCCCGCTGCGCCACGGGGCTGGCAATCCCGCAGGCTGGATTGAAAGTCCTGATGAACTGGATCCAGCCTGTGGGCCGTAGTTTGACCTCCCCTGTTATAGAGTGTCCCTTGTCATGATGCAGTACCCTATTATGAAGGACTCTGATGACATATGCCACTGGAGCATTTTTCTTATTTTCCTGGAGCATGTAATAAAGATCATCTGTAGATTTTTGGTGCACATTGTGAGCTGCAAGAATATGCATAGCCAATTCATCTGAAAGGAGAGACAGGGAAATGTCTAGGTGGAAAAAGTTTGTCGGGAAATGCCTTTTCCAGAAATTCATTATATAACTGTTAAGACAATGGCAATGACCACTGCCTATCATGCTGACCACTATTGTCTCTCTGCTTCCTTAAACTTCCCTGTCTGTATTATATCATCTATTGTGACTGTTTTTATATTTTGCCTGTAAACACACTGGGATACACTGGATTTTGTTCTGTGGTTGTACAGCACAATGGGGTTCTGATCTATGCCTAGAGCTCCTAGGTGCTATGGTAATACAAATTATAAACATAATTTCTCTTCCACTTGACAACAGTTTTGTCCATGGGTTGGAGCCACTACTCTCTACACTCACCCCATCAGTACACCCACCTGCATTGGCTAGCAATTCTTCACATCTAGTTTTCTAGAATATGAAGGACAAAAAGTATCGTATTCTCCCTTCAGAGTTGCCAGTTTCCTAGACTATAAGGCCTACAGGAGGCATGATGTAGTCCCTCTGGACCTACCACATCATGGACATAAATGTTAACTAGCTTTGCCTCCAGGGGGCTAAGAGAAAATGTACAATTTCACTCCACTTTTCCTCAGCATAAAGCTGCTAACTTCTCTCCACTTTATATACTGTTTTAAATATTCAACAATATTACCCTAATCCATTTGAATGCCTTTCTAATTTGTGAGGAAATATTTTAAAATAGACATTTTAAAAGTTAGAATTAAGATTATTTTAAACGTTCATAATTCAATGTCACTAATATGTGTCATCTTTTGCCACTAAAATCAATGTGGAGGATATTAGTTTAATACTTCTTTAAGTTCTACTTTTAGAAGTTAACCATGAGTACGGCTGGATGGAAAATGACAATTCCATTTTGTGAAAAGCTTTGAGGTTTAAAAATTTGTTTTTGATCCAGTGCAGAATTAAACAGATCTTTAATGGAAAAAAATGTGGGGAAGAGAGACCTAGTTTAGAACAGCCAGTAGCCCAGCAGTTAGGGCATTCACCTTGGATGTGGGCAAACCACATTCATGTCTCTGCTTTGCACACTATTCAATCCCTTTTCTGAAGAGAGAATTATTAATTTCCTTATGTGGTTTTATATGATACTCATCTCTGCGGTATCTCAGTGGTTCACAAACATTAAAGAATTAATCTTTGGAACACTCTTATGAGCTAAGTAACATTTGTTCTGCCTAAAATGATTGTAACACCTTGTATCTACACACAGGAGTGTTCTAAACAATTAACAAGTGTGTTTAAATAGAGTAGACTGTCTAAGCAAGACTGAATATTGTTTCAGTCTGAACCATTTTAGTACTAATGTGGATGCAACTAGTCATCCGTATTACTACCCCACAGGGCACTGGTGGCCTTTTAAAATCTTCTAGAATGCACTGCTCCTGGGAACAGATGAATAGACACCAAGTAAACATTGCCACTGAAATTATTAGAATAGTGCTATTGTGGAGGTGGGGCACACCTGTAGAGGTTCAGAACTTTCATCAGCATGGCTAACAATAACTGCTAAACCATTTGTGCTGAAGACTAGTGCAGTACAACAGATTCAGTTTTCTCTAGTGGAGTAAGGCTCCGATGTTCTTGCTGTGGCTACTTACTCTAGAGGGCATGAGCAATCTGTGTTTCACTGCTTTCATTGCTGCACACTTTTATGAATCTCCTGCATGTACTGATAAATTGTTGACAATCTGTTTGCCAATGATTACTCACTACTCTATGCTCAGATTCTTTAAGGCCTCCATTTTGTGAGCCCACCTCAGGCCACATAGAATGTGAACTACCTCAGTACCACATAGTAGTCCTTTTAATTCCAACCTTTTTTGAAAGAAAAGCTAAAAGAAAATATGGATAGCTTTCAGTTAAATCAGCAGCTATTTTGAATAAAGAATGAATATTAAAAAATCTCAAAGAATACAAGTATCAGAGGGGTAGCCGTGTTAGTCTGTACCCATAAAAACAATGAGGAGTCCGGTGGCACTTTAACGACTAACGTTTATTTGGGCATAAGCTTTTGTGCGTGCCACCGGACTTCTCAAAGAATACAGAAAATTAATTCTCTTGGTCCTCCAGTTTTTGTCTTGGGAAAGGCAAGGAGCAACTTTCAGCCACCTGACAGAATTCTCCCTCTGACAAGCCAAACTAAGATGCGGGAACCATAGTCCCAGTGACTGCCCAGAGGAGGGTTATTAGAGGTGGAATGGTGTAAGGAGCAGAGTGTGTGCCTATGCTCCATAGAATAGTGCAGCAGCAGTGCTTCCCAAATGGTCACAGGTAGCAGAGGCACCTCACTAGTGTACTGATCTTCCTCAGGGTTCTCAGTGTTTCCAGCACCCCACATGATAGTTGACATAAATGAGACCTGCTGTTTCTTCTGCCATTCCACTACCAGGTCCAACTGATGTGCTCACTTTCTCCCTTCTTATTATTATCCCAGGTCATGGGTGATGGTCATGAGGAGTAATACATCATGTACAGCTGTCTATATAGTCAAAGCACAGACTTCCATAAATAACCTTTTGATTTTTGTTTTTTATTTCATTCTGAAAGAACTGAATGAAATGTTTCAAAGTAGATGTACTTTAAGTCTAGATTGCCAGCAGGTGTAAAAAGGCCTAGCTCCCAATGGAACTGTGCTGATTTACACCAGAGAAGGATCAGGCCCATAAACAATAAGACATTATAACTTGTTCAAGGAGAAGAGGAATATGAGATAGTAGGCACTGGTAGGAATATTTAATAGTACAGTAAAAAGGATAAATAAGTAACAAACAGTGGAAGTTTTTAGTAATGCTTCCTAAATTGTTCATTAAATTAAAATATTGCAATGAAGCACTGTAGTAATACATAGATCTGCACAGGAATCTCAAGTGAGTCTTTTGATATCAGTGTTATAAAGAAATAGTAATCAAATTCTTGATGATGAGACAATTAAAGTGCTACCTAGCTTTAAAATATTAATTCTAAATGTTTAATTTTAACTGAAGTGGAACTAGATGCCTTCATTTAAGAGAACTGTGCCAATTATTGGTAACATAGTATATTATGTAACTCCCTGTTTAATGAGCTACATTATGTTATCTAGCATGCTCTCTGGTACTTTGAGATACCTATAAAAAATGTATCATTGGACCTAGCAAAAGATATTGCTTCAAAGAATTTCTCCTCTGAAAGGTGAAATGACATCACAGTACTAGTGAATCAAAATTTCTGGTAATGTAAAAGTGTTTCCTGAGGTACTAGATTCTAGGGTTGTTCCCAGAACACCTTCAAAAACATGGTTATGACTTCTTCAGTACATGGAAAATCAAACAGGAAAAATAATTGAGTTTAAACTTTTCCATATTTCCAGTGAAGGTAATAAATACTTTTTGGTTAATTTATAAAATAAAATTGTGAGTCTTGTAGATTACCTGCACATGAAGATTTTCTATCTGTAATTGCAAAACATTTCCAAGTGCATTAAATAAAAGGAATATTTTATTAAAACTAAGTTAAATTAATTTACAGTTTCATAAGTTAGGTAAGTTGAACCTTGAAGGTGTGAAACAGATATGAAAGTGTGTGTGTGTATAAACAAGACTTTTATTGATAAAGTACAATTATACAATCAGTAGCTATACATTATCTACCATCAGTTATAAGAAGATGTAGTATTAAGTACTTTTATTTATAAATTAAATATCTTATTTTGGGGGGTTGGCATGGGAAATTAAACATTTATAAAATTGTAAATTATATAATCCCCTGAATAGGTGAAACAGTGCACGGTGGTTTATCCTCCACTATGGTTTATCCTGTCTCTAATGAAGTATGCGGAGATATCCTAAAGGTTAGTATGAGCTGCACAGCTAAATCTTGTACAACACTTTGAAGATTGAGGATTAAAGCTGTTTTAACATTTGTTCTTATTTTTGATGAGACACCATTTTAATTTTTTTTTTTAAAATCCCTTTATAGGTCATTTTGTAAAGTGTACTGAAATCAGTTGGTTTCTCTCCATTGACGTCAATGGGCATCAGATCAGACACATATAATGCCAGGTTCTGTACCCTTACTCATGTTGAGTAGCAGTTTACTCCTTGAAATAAATGGGACTGCTAAGGAACTACTCAGGGAGAGTAAGGGTCAGAATCTGGCTCACAGAAGGTTTTATTTGTTAAGAAAGATCACTGTCAAAGTAGAATATATTTTCTTGTCAAATCCCAGCATATATTGTATGAATGATTTAAGGCATTTGGCATAAATGAGATGATTTATCATTGACTATTCACCACAGGATAGGTTTTATGAATTCAATGTTATTGAAAATCACACCATGCATGCAAAGAATGGAATTTTTACACATTGAAAACTTGAGCCATTTGTTCTTGGCCTCCTAAATTTTGTGCCTGCCCTTGAACTATTATTTTGTCCACCCTGAAATACATTTAAAAGTTTCATAATACTACACACTGAGAAAAATATACATCTCAATAGATACTTTGTCAATTAAAATAATTACATAAGCATTGACCAGATTACAGCCCCTAAGAACCAAGAGAGATGGCTCTTGGTTTCATACAGTAGCTATATGTTTAGATTGAATGCAAAGGAATTTAGTGTTCTATAGTGGGTTTTAAGCAGGACTGATACTGAGCTAGGGAATGAGGAGTTAAATTAGATTCACAAAGTTCTTGGTCCTCCAGTTTCAGAGAGTGTTGTGTTGGAAGGAAATAATAAAATGAGAGACTTCTAGGCAGGCAGTTCTTCTCTATGTCTCTACTTAATCACATGGGCCTAGATCCTCAAAAGCACTTAGGAGTCTTAGGTGTGTATATACCTTTGAAGATGTGATCACTGATGTCTGAATCTCTGCTCCTGTAGTAGATAGATGTGTAGTTGGGGTAATCTATGTGGAAGGAGGGAAAAAACAAACAGCAACAAATGAAATATAGTCATAGGCAACAAACCGAGGAAACACCAAAAATGATTTTTTTAGTACATGGTCTTAGACAGATTATCTAATGTTGGTATGTATATAAAATAGGATGGAAAACCTTCACCCAGACAACTTTGATTCTGCAGAACTCCCAAGTCTGCTGAGCAACCTTATCTCTTTTTGAAGTCAAAGTGGTAACAGAGAGTACCCTGCACACACCTGCACTTTTAAAGATAGAACGCTGGAGACATTTTAATTATTGCAAGAATATGTCCAACATTTGATCTCTTTTGATCAGTGAGTAGGATTTTCTATCTTCTTTTTTTCCTGTTTATGTCTAACATACAGTTTGGCAAGGGTAAAAACAAAATTAGTGTTGGCATTTTCTTTTCACTGTGCATAATCTTACACACTGTGGCAACACTTCAGAAGCAATGAAATATAGAAAAGTGGAGGCAGGGAACCTGTGATACCAGTAAGGTAAATGAGATGATTTATCATTGAATATTCACCACAGAGTAGGTGGTGAACACAGGTCCCAAGCAGATAAAATTGTCATCAGTTAAACGTTGAAATGAACTCTGGGAGGAAATATAAACCACTCAAACTTGCTGTGGGATACAGGGGGTGGGAAGGGTATAAAAGAGGATAAAATTGGGAATGGGGTGGTGAATTAATTCTGAAGAGAAAGTGAGAGATTCCTCCTCCCATCCCAAAATGCAGTGTAAAAATCATGGGTTCCCCTTTTGCAGGAGTGAAAAAAATGTTGGGTGCTGAGCACTCACCGGCAACTTCCTTATCAGCTCCCACCCACCCCCCAGCATCTCCCGCCCACTGGCGGACCCCGTGGATCAGCACCTCTCCCTCCCTCCCCGTGCCTCAATGTTGGTGTGGACAGCACTATATCAGCGGGAGACCTCCTGCTGACATAGCTACCACCACTCACTAGGGGGCTGGAGTAATTAAGTGAATGGGAGAGCTCTCTCCCATTGGGTTAGAGAGGCCACATTAGAAAGTTTACAGTGGCATAGCTGTATGAGTGCAGCTGCACCTCTGTAAACTCTCTAGTGTAGCCATGGCTTAAGATGCTATGTAAATCTGATTGTGTGGCATAGACCTACAAAACTAGCACTGATCAACTGAAGTGCAGGATATCCCTTCGTTTCCTTCATTAGTAGTAGACAACTGAGAATTATTTAGGAATCAGACTCATTATCTAAATGGGAGTGATCAACATTACATATAAAAGGGAAAGTCAATGCTGAAGCTGCTTTTCCATTAAAAGTACAAGACTGGGAGGTTCCTTTTGAAGTCAGAAGTTCTAAGAATGAGAAATATTGCTCAAATAAGCTCATGGGACAGAAGATCATTGTGGTTTTGCAAAGATTAATTCTGGTCCCTCATTGGTATCTGCAATGGAGTTACTCAGGGTAATTATCTCTGATTTAGATCCAAGCCAGTTATGTGACTCTCAGTGCATAGATTGCTTATAATCTCATTGAGCTGAAAACAAGCAATGAATAATGTTAGCAGAAGAAATTGGTATTAATAATGATTGACAGAGGAGATCTTGTTTTGTCATTTATTATTTATATTACAGTAGCACCCTAGTCATGGCTTAGGGCCCTGTTGTACTCAGTACTGAACAAACACATAACGAAGAGATTGTTCTTGCACTGGAGAGAGTTAAAGGGTAGGTAAACAAGACAGTGTTTACTATTGTCTGGAAGATCTTGGAATGGCAAACCATGTTCCAGTGTAGGTACCTAAGCTTCCAGAACATTTCTTGAAGACATCTCTGGCCATACTTGTTTTCTTGATTAAAGTAAGAACTGCCCCTGATTATGTGAATATCATAAGAAAGCAAAGCATCACGGATCATTTTGGATATAGTTCATGAGCAATGAATGAAATGACCTAATTCTTACTATTCTGGGAATCTTCATTCTTGCACTAGGTTTTCCTCACTGTTGTCACACACTGACAGGCAAATCCTGTCCTTGCTTCTCTGGCTACAGAGACTCTCCAGGGTGGTGGTGTGGAACTCAGCTCTGTGGTGACCCCCGGTGTATCTTGAGTGTGGTGAAGCCTCAATAGGGCTGGAGCAGGGCTGGATTTAGGGGGCGCCAGGCTTAGGATGCTGTTAGGTAAAAAGCAAGTCCTTACTCACCTCTCCAGCACCCGAGTTCGTGCGGAGTTGGTATGGGCTCACAATCTGTCAGAGACCAGACACCAATTCATTGATCAACGGGCTCACACTATCCTTAGCTTAAAAGGCTTCAGAGTAATGTGGCAAGTTTATTAGGGGTGAGCATCAATATTTATACACAGAAGTAAACAAAGTGATTAACAGATCATAATGGTCATGCATAATCAATCAAGATTCTACAGGATAAAACAGGTTAAAATGTAGATTCAAAAAGACAAAAGGGGAGATGGCTACTTAAGGGGAGGGGGGTGTTATGAGTAGTTCGCAGGTCAGAGCTTTGATTAAAAGTTCAGACAGAGACATCAAGTCTGGGTTAAGTTTAAGCTCATCAAAAGTTCAGACTCAACATTCCTCCATTTGTAGCTTTGGGATAACTATTTACCAAAAGCTACACCCCATTTTAAGGAGCCAAGGGCCGCTTGGCAATTTCAGCCTGGGCCAACTCGAAGAGAGTAAGGCCCTTGGCTGAAGTAGGAAAAGAATAAACTGACCCACATGAGTCTATGAGGGAGGGGACACACTGAATACAGCAACACAGTATTATAAGGATTACTATGGCCCCAACAATACCCACCAAGAGTTTTTTAACCCACCCAAATCCAGGCAGCCAATTCCATAAGGCTCCCCACCAATCATAAGGTGGCTGGCCAGAGGAGTAGTTCTTAGCCATTTCCCTTAGATGTTTGGTACGTTGAAAAGTGTCAGAGTGGGTGTCATTTACAAAAACACAGCATTCTTCATTTATGAGGGCGCAAGTTCCTCCCTGGGCTGCTAACATTATGTCTAAAGCCATTCGGTTTTGCAAAGCTAACTGGCGCAGCTGGGACATTTCCCCGGCCTGATTCTCAAATAGGGTCGCAGTTTCATTGGTTAAAGATTCTAGTAGTCCCTGTAGACGGATGACACCACCCCTCAAGCTAATGAGACCAACCCACCGCTGCCACGACAAACCATCACGGATATTAATATCTCTGAAGGTTTCACGGATGTTACGAACGTGGGGAAAATGAGGGGGAGTGAGGGAGATGCGAGAAGGCGGTGTTAGCCACGCTAAATAACATGACCCTGCCCAATCAGGGGAGAGAAAGTAATAAGCGTTGGGCCCGCACACCCAGTATGTTCCATACAATGCGTTTCGGGTATTCCATTTCTCAAAGTAGGAGGTAACCCACCACCCGTTGGACCACTGTTCCCCTGGTAACGCAGAGGGGTCGTTGTGCGAACTGCAGAGGCACAATTTGGTAGTGGTGTTTTCAAAGGGCAGTGTAGTACTGCTTGAGCAGTTGTAGAAGGCAATCGTATATCCCTTAGCAATTAGTTGGACACCCTCGTGATCTGAGCAGGGCTTCTTAAAAGCTGACTCTGAAGGCTTGCCCACCCATGAAAAAGTTGGATCGGGGTGAGGGATCACCATATGGGATAAGTGGGATGCGCAAGGCTTGAAGCCAAGATTTTTACTAAAGGCGGTGCCATTAAAATACATGTTGCATTTACTTGTTCCCACAAAAGTTGACCCCTTTTCTTTAACAAAACACAGTGATCCTGTCTGATTGGTTACCCTGAGATATCTGTTAATTGTCACTCCTGTTTTGTCCCATGTAAGATTGTGTTGGACTGGATCTTTTACTCTAGCCGGTGGCATCCAAGTCATATTAGCAGTGGTCAGGGAATGGGTGTGAAGGGGAGTCCCTGTTCTGCATTTACTGGAAATTGAGTACATACCCAGCAATTATTTCTATTTCCTAAAATACGAGTTTTAACCTCCTGGGAATAACTAATAAAAGCATTATCTTCATAAGCAGAAAATAAACTAAAAAGGCATAATAAAAAACATACAGTTGTCAGAATAAAAGGTCCTCTCATTTTTTCCGAGTCAATTTAAGTCTGATGTCTGAAAGAGGTAAGCTGGTCCACTGGTCAGAGGCAGTGTCCTCAGTGGTGGCAAGAGCTGCTGGTCCGTCACTGTGGTCCACTACGGCTGGCTTGACGTGGGAGTGGTGGATCCAGGATTTGCGTCCTTCCAGGAACACTGCAGTCTGGGTTGTTAAAAGAACCTGGTGGGGTCCAGTAAACCTCGGCTGGAGGGTGTCGCCACGAACGAACTTTTTGGCCCAGACGAAGTCCCCTGGTTGGAACGGGTGGATCTGTTCTTCCAGCGGCACGGTCTGGGAAAACTGCGAGGCTTTCCAAAGGGTACGGAGGCGAGCCTGTAGGGAGAGAAACTGGCACGCGGTCATATGATCCCCTCCCAATAGTGAAACATCAGCACGTGGTAGCGCCCTGCCTTTGAAAGGGGGGTGTCCATAGAGCAGTTCAAAGGGGGATAATCCCAATACACGGGTTGGGCGAGTACGAAGGTGAAACAGGACCAAGGGAAGTACCTGAGGCTACTTTAACCCTGTTTCCTGACAGTATTTAGCCAATGTAAACTTAAGCTCCCTATTCATACGCTCAACTTTCCCGCTAGACTGGGGGTGGTAGGGTGTATGAAAGGAGTGTGAAATGCCCAGTCCTTGTTCTAAACGGCCAAGGACATGACCAGTAAAGTGAGGTCCGCGATCTGAGTCAAGCACGAGAGGGATGCCAAAATGGGGTACAATGTCTCTAAGGAGAATCTTCGCCACTGTGGCAGCAGTACAATTAGCAGTAGGAAAAGCTTCGACCCAGGAAGTCAGAGGGCAAACCAAAACAAGGAGGTACTTTTTCCCAAAAGCCTTTGGCATATCTGCAAAGTCAATTTGAAGATGTTGAAATGGAGCAGCAGGCGGAGGTCTTCCACCCTTAATTTTGTTAAGAGGCAGAGCAGGTCCATTACGCTGACATGTGCTGCATGCTTTCACTATTGACAGGCAGTAGGGTTGAATGCCTGGAGCATACCAAAAGCGAGCGATGGTGTCCACAAGGGCGTGCGTGCCGTAGTGACCCCCCTTATCATGGTGCCAGCGAACTGCCACGGGGTATGTGGAGCGAGGGAGGCAGGCTCGGCCATCCGGCATAAGCCAGGTCCCTTTGACCAGAGTGGCTCCGAGGCTCTCCCACGACTGTAGTTCATCAGCGGGTACTGGTACGGGGTGCGGTGGAGTAAAGGAGGAGGCTGCAATAGCCAACGTGGGCATGGCTAAGGGTAAGACGGCAGCCGTCTTGGTGGAGGCGTCAGCCAGGGCATTCCCACGGGTGTCGGGGCTATCATCTTTAGTATGGGCCCGGCAGTGAACTACAGCCAGGACCGAGGGTTCTTGGAGGGCGTCCAAAAGCTTGTGGATGAGGGGGAGGTGCTGAATGGGTTTACCGGCAGCTGTCTGGAAACCTCGAAACTTCCAGAGGTGGATGTGACAATGCACAACTCCAAAAGCATACTTGCTATCAGTAAAAATGGTAACGGTCTTACCAGCGGCCAACTGGCAAGCTCAGGCCAGGGCATAGAGTTCGGCGGCTTGGCCTCCCCAGTTGCCTGGCAGTGAGGCGGCCTCTTGAATGTCCCATTCAGAGGTGACTGCATAACCGGTGAAACGCTTGCCATCAACATAGAAGGAGCTTCCGTCCGAGAAGAGGATGCAATCAGGGTTGTCCAGTGGCACGTCAAACAGGTTGTCCCTTATCTGTAAGATGCTATAAACTACTTCCACACAGTCGTGCTGATCCTGGAGGACTGGCAGGTCAGGAAGCAAGGTAGCTGGATTAAGGGGCCCACACCTTTCAAAAATTAGGTTAGTGTCTTCTAGGAGTTCGGCCTCTAGCTGTTGCTGCCGATGGGCCGAAAAGACTTGGGTTGTGCCCCTACGCAGAAGGGCTGACAAGGCATGAGAGGTCCAAACCGTGGTAAAATGACCCAGGGTCAGGCTCTTTGCCTTTGTGATCAGCAGGGCAGCTGCTGCCAGAGTCCGGGTACAGGATGGGGTTCCCTGAGCGACAGAGTCGATCTGCTGAGAGTAAAAAGCAAGCGGGAAATGGTGGGGCCCGCTCAGCTGGGTAAGGACGCCACTAGCAATTCCGCCCCTCTCATGGACAAAAAGGTGAAAGGGTTTGCTGTAATTGGGGGGGCGGAGAGACATGGAGGAGGCCACACTGTCCTTGAGTAACTGAAAGGCTTGGATCGTGTCCGGGGACCACTGCAAAGGGTCAGGAGCAAGGTTAGCAGTGAGTCGGTAGAGCGGTTTGCTTAACTCCCCGCAGGACGGCAACCAGGGGCGACAGAAGCCAATTAATCCTAAGAAACCTCGAAGTTGTTTCTTGGTGTTTAGCAGAGGGCAGTTTTGGATAGTCTTTATGCGGACTGGGTCCATTTGTCTCCCCTCTGGGGTTAACAGGAAGCCCAGATATCGGACCTTCTGTGAGACCCACTGAATCTTGTTAGGGTCTACCTTGTGGCCTCTGGTGTGTAGGTATAATAAAAGTGCCTTACCATCGATGCGGAGGGCAGCTTCTTCGCGGTTACCTAATAGGATGTCATCTACGTATAGGACTAACGTGGATCTCTGCGGACTGGTGAAGCCTTCCAAGTCGTGGCGGAGGCATTGGCTGAAAATCGTGGGGCTGTCTCTGTAGCCTTGAGGAAGTCGTTGCCAGACATAACTTTGTCCCTCCCAGGTGAAACCAAAGAGATACTGAGAGTCTGGGTGCACAGGAATGCTGAAAAAGGCTGATTTTAAGTCAATAACAGTGAACCACTCAGCATCCCAGGGGATTTGGCTGATGATAGTAGCTGGATCAGGATCTACTGCATGAAGAGGGAGCACATACTGATTAACAACCCGTAGATCCTGTACAAAGCGCCAACGAATAGGGTCTCCGTCCTTTTTAGGAGGCTTTTTGACAGGCAGTATAGGGGTGTTACAGGGAGTGCGCTGAGGGCGGACTAGCTTTTGTGCAATGAATCCCTCGATAATGGGGCGGATGCCCTCCCGGGCTTCCAGCGACAGGGGGTATTGAGGGACTGACGGGGGGGTTAAGGAGGGCTTCACTTGAATCCTTACTGGCTCTGCCGAAAGGAGCAGGCCAACATCAGTGTCAGAAATTCCCCAGAGGGTTAAAGGCAAGTCAGTGAGGTCAGGGGAGAGAGAGGGAGGGGTTTCCCAATTACCCTGAGTTGGGGCTGAATCTCCTAACACTGTCATCAATAATCCTATCCCTTCAGGAGTGCAGGTTAAAGTAGCCTCAAGCTTACAGAGTAAATCCCGGCCCATCAAAGGGATCGGACAAGCTGGGGAAAAAAGAAAACGGTGAGAAAAACATTTATCAGCATAAATAACATTTAGAGGCAAAGTGAGTCCTAGAGACTGTGGGTTGCCCTCCACCCCAGTTGCAGTTTTAACCTCAGAGGATAGCCAGGGAGATGAGGCATGATTTAAAAGAGAGAAAGTAGCTCCAGTATCAATGAGGAAAGAGACAGGCAGTCCTTGACGAGGCTCTTTGCTGGGAGGGGAGAAAGTGAGGAAGGAGCCGGCTAAAGACATTAAGGAAATAAGACCATCACATTGTTTGCCTTCGCCCCCGGGGTACCGTCATTGAGGAGGCTGAGTTTGCTGCAGCTGCTGCTGTTGCCCGTAGTTGATCCAGGCCTGGGGAACGGGCTGAGCTGGTGGTGCAGGGGTGTATTCGTCCCTGGTGTAAGTATCTGCGGATGCGACCGGACCCTCTGGGCGTCCCCAGGGGCATTCACGTTTAAAGTGACCGGGCTGTCCGCACTGAAAACAATTTCCTGGTGGCTGGGGTTGCCAGGACCCTCTTCCCCGAGCACCCTGAAATCCCCTGCCACGGCCACGGCCTCTGCCTCGAACACCGCCGCGAAAAGCTAAAGCCATCAACTTATATTCTTCCTTTTTCTCCTTCTTTTTACTACTTTCCCTTTCTTTCTCCCATGCAAAATCAGCTACGTCCAACACTGAAGTGACTGACTCACCTCCCCAACCAGGGCGAAACTTTAAGAAATAATCCCTTACAGGGGGCACTGACTGATTCACAAAAAAACGAAATAAGCCTTTATATTCCACAATATTAGTATGTTGTCCACAAAAGGTTGGTCGTGCACCTGTAAAGGCATTTCTCTACTTACACCTTTATCACTCACAAAAGGTTTGGCGGAGGCAGCCTCTGGGCTATCCTCAGGGGAGGGGTATGCAACCTGCTGCATCTGCTTGATCTTTTGCCTAGTAATTACTCCTCCCGAGGTGTGCCCTTCCATTTCCCCCTTATCCCTCTGCAGAGATTCCGATCTGGAGTCCTGCAGATTCCCCTCTGCGCCCTGGAGAGAGTCCCCCTGCGGAGGAATAGGGGCAGGTGCAGTGGGGACCAACTGACGAGTCAAAACACGCCGTGGTTTACACCCTTCATTGAAATAACATGGAGGGGGTTCACTCTCGGGAGAATACCTGACTGCCATAATTTTTAAAGATTTCCACAGCTCTGCTGCTGTGTCCCAACAAAACCAGTAACATAACTGTCCCGGATGGTCTTTTTCGATCTGGCTCCTTACCCCTCTTAAGGCAGCCTGTTCGAAAGAGCCATACGAAGGCCACCTCATCTCCGGGTCGGCCAATACCGCGGTATACCCAGTCCAATTCCTTACACACAGTGTGTACAACTTCCTCCTAGACATTCCTGTCTGTACTGGGAGTTTCCCTTCGTTCCATAACTTATTTACAATCCCCAACGGACTCTCAAGAGGCATGCTAGTCCCTTGACCCATGGTGTCTGACAGGAGCCCTCCAACTGGCGTTTATCCTGCTGTCCAGTACACGACCCCTCAATATTGAATTGGCTGGGAGAAATCTCCCGTGGCGCCTGCCAATTCGTATATGAGTGGTCTGACCACTGGACAGAGGCACCGCACCAGAAGGAAATCCCGGACGAGCCCCCAAATTGTTAGGTAAAAAGCAAGTCCTTACTCACCTCTCCAGCACCCGAGTTCGTGCGGAGTTGGTATGGGCTCACAATCTGTCAGAGACCAGACACCAATTCATTGATCAACGGGCTCACACTATCCTTAGCTTAAAAGGCTTCAGAGTAATGTGGCAAGTTTATTAGGGGTGAGCATCAATATTTATACACAGAAGTAAACAAAGTGATTAACAGATCATAATGGTCATGCATAATCAATCAAGATTCTACAGGATAAAACAGGTTAAAATGTAGATTCAAAAAGACAAAAGGGGAGATGGCTACTTAAGGGGAGGGGGGTGTCATGAGTAGTTCGCAGGTCAGAGCTTTGATTAAAAGTTCAGACAGAGACATCAAGTCTGGGTTAAGTTTAAGCTCATCAAAAGTTCAGACTCAACAATGCTGTTTTTGTTGTTAGTGACAAAAGGGAAACTAACATGTTTGAAGTGAAATATTTCAGGTATTCTGTATGAGGATTCATTTTTTACTAACCTCCTAGAATGTTCTGGACCTTTGTAGAATCTCGTGGAAACTTCCAGACTTTCTGAGAACTACATTTTCCTCAAACCTCCTACATTTACAGATCCTGGCATGGAAATTTATCGTCTTGTATGACAGGGATAAATCGTGAATACAAATCATGCATCAAAGCTGTGAAAAAATAATAAAAAATAAATAAAAAATAAGGTATTCAAAAGTTTAAAAAATGGAGGGGGGGCGCCATAGATGCTCCTCGTCTGAGGTGCCATTTGGTTTAGCGCCGGCCCTGGGTTGGAGTCTCCTCTGCCATATGGATCTTTCCATCTTCCCTTCTGCTCCTGTGAGACAATTTTAGCTGTTTAAAATTGTCATTCTTCACAGTTCAGTGTGTGTGTGTGTGTGTATGTATACATATATACAGGTTTTTTATGTATCAATTTATGTTGAATTTCATGATTTTAATTTCATCAGGTCTTTTTTTTCTCCCAGAACCATACATGGAGAAGAATTTTTGTATGGTGATCTCCCATCTCATGCAGAAGGATAGGATCAGTGGTAGTGTCTGCCCCTTCCTACTGTATATGGGTCCTGTGACGGGGGTAGTCCAGGTATGGAGGGTTTGGTGTGGGCTTTGGAATGAGGTTTGATTAGATGCATTTTTTGCTCCTTCTTCTGTTCCTTTCTTAGCTTCTCAATAAACAGATATTTCACTTATTTAAGCACGCATTTTAGAATCTGAGGCAGAAAATGAAATAAAATTTGGTGGCTCAGAGCATACCTAGCACTACAGAGTCAAATATGAGAGATGCTGCAATTTTAATTGGAATGTAGAATTATCAAATTATTATCCCGTGAAGAAGTAAATTTTGAAAACAACAACAACAACACTTAACATCAGATAAATGCCAGGGGAGGATGGCTTTTTGGCCACATCGTAAAAAGGATAATAAAATATATTAGGCTCCAGAAATGAATCTGGTCATCACAAACACTGAGAAAAATGACACTTTTATGCCTCCTGTAGCAAAGTTATGTCTTCCGTGCACAAGAATTCACTAGAGGGTATAAGCCATCGGTCTTGTATGCAAAAGTAAAGATATTAGGAATAGTAGGGAAAAGAAACATAATCTCCCTTGTAAAACTCCTGGTTTTACAAGGGAGATTATGTTTATGAATGGGATTATATGATGGCAGGAGACTGGACTTGTTGATCCAGGAGGTCATTTCAGTCCTATATACTATGTTCTTATTAAAAACAGTCAAAAATAGCCACAGTTATAAATACCCCAGCAGGTCCAATTCATCACAGGAATGACATCAAAGAATTCACAGAGGGCACTGGTGATTTCTCCAACCCTATCATTACCTCAACAGATGCAGTTGACACTAACAGATGGAATGTGACTATTTAACATATTATAACTGTAACTCACAAAAGACAATAACATTGCTTTATTAAGCACAGACAACGTCAGTTTTGTATAGTAGAATCATGTTGTGATCCTTTGAACTTGGCAGAGGTAGAAGGTTGCTTGTTATCACCATTATTATCACATTATTGCAGAAGCTATCAGAGAACATTTGTTAATTTCTACAGGGGTGTTGAACGAGAGGCTTTGCTGGGCACAGGACATCCTTTAAATGCTAACTCACTCATATATTCAGAGCTCATTTAAAAAAAAATCTTATGTTTCAGATCTTTTGGAATATAAAATCTAATGGTAAATGATGAAGTAAAACCTTTTTCACAGATTTGACCTACTGACTTAGTAGACATTCTGATGGCTACCATAGAGGATGAGGTATTTGGATATATTTTTAAACAGAGGACTTGTAAAAGTAACAAGAGCCTATCAATGTAGTAATCCAGTCATTGCAATCCCTCCTCCTGACTGGGGCAACTTAATGCTCTCTTTGTGAGGGTCAAACCTAAATCAAAATGATTCTATCCCCTCCTGCATATTTTAAAGAGAAAAGCAAAGGAACATCTTCAGACTCCTAAGGTCATGAGGCAAGGGTTAAACTGTGATGGGTTGGTTCACAGAAACCCCCTTGGGAACTGCCAACTGATGTGCCAAGACTACTTCTGCCCCTGCTTTCCCTGCCAGCCTGGGAATCCGGCACCCTGTCTTGTTGAGCCAGACACGCCGGACTGCTCCAACACAGACCGAGGGTTTGGACCACATGCCACAAAGCTGCAGACTTAACCTGTAAGCAGCTTACAGAAGTGTTCCTGTCTTTAACACTCAGATGCCCAACTCCCAGTGGAGTCTAAACCCCAAATAAATCCGTTTTACCCTATATAAAGCTTATACAGGGTAAACTCATAAATTCTTCACCTTCTATAACACTGATAGAGAGGTATGCACAGCTGTATGCCCCCCCAGGTATTAATACATACTCTGAGTTAATTAACAAGTAAAAAATGATTTTATTAAATACAGAAAGTAGGATTTAAGTGGTTCCAAGTAGTAGCAGACAGAACAAAGTGAATTACCAAATGAAATAAAATAAAACACACAAATCTAAGCCTAATACAGTAATACAATTGAATACAGATAAAATCTTACCCTGAGAGATGTTTCAATAAGTTTCTTTCACAGCTTGGACACCTTCCTAGTCTGGGCATAGTCCTTTCCCCTGGTACAGTCCTTGTTCTAGCTCAGGTGGTAGCTAGGGGATTCCTCATGATGGCCCCCTTTGTTCTTTTCCACCCATTTATATATCTTTTGCATAAGGCGAGAATCCTTTGTCCCTCTCTGGGTTCCCACTCCCTTCTTCTCAATGGAAAAGCACCAGGTTAAAGATGGATTCCAGTTCAGGTGACATGATCACATGTCACTGTAAGACTTCATTACCCACTTGCCAGCACACAGGGAGACTTACAAGTAAAACAGAGCCATCTGCAGACAATTGTCCTGGTTAATGGGAGTCAGTAAGATTCCAAACCACCATTAATGGCCCACACTTTGCATAATTACAATAGGTCAGCAGAGTTATATTTCATATGTCTAGTTTCAGATATAAGAGTGGTACATTTATACAAATAGGATGACCACACTCAGTAGATTATAAGCTTTGTAATGATACCTTACAAGAGACCTTTTGCATGAAGCATATTCCAGTTACATTATATTCATACTCATTAGCATATTTTCATAAAATCATATAGAGTGCAACGTCACACCCCTCCTGCATATTTTAAAGAGAAAAGCAAAGGAACATCTTCAGACTCCTAAGGTCATGATGCAAGGGTTAATCTCATCTTGTCCAAAGGGACAACAGCTTTGTCTGAGGACTGGGGAAATTCTGGTACACTGAGGCCGAACATGATTCACCAAGGATGTCAGGCCATCACCATTAGTGCACACATTTGAGCATATACTCCACCTGACACAGCTGTGCTATTATTGAAAGCACATAACATTTGTTTGTGTGGGCATATCCAGTAGATAGCAGTTTTGCACCAATGAAATGATTTAGTCAGATTCAGATAGGGAACAAATTTAGTGATGATATACTCACCTTTAAACAAACTGCCCTACTGCAAACAGCATTTCCCCCAAGATCTGGTTGATCATACATGCTGTTAAATAGTAAGTTATCTCTAATAGTTCCATTTGGTGGCTCCTAATAATATTATACTGGCTACAGCCTTCTGTATTTCTATGCTTTGCAGGTTGTTTCTGATTTAGAAGGGAATAACTTCAGCAGAGGTAAAGAATAACCTCAACCTCTGTTTATTAAACAGCCAGAATAACTCAACTGTGCATGGGATAGAATACCAACACATATTTAACCATGTTTTCTTTTAAGGGAAACAGCTGGAGACTGCCAGTAGAAGGAGTTGTCTAGCATTTTTTTTTTAATACACATGTTCTCTCCTGCATTAATTTTGATTACAGCTGGCTCCCAATTTAGTGTTCTTCTGACATATAAGTATGGAGGGATTGTCTCTGTCTTTCCTCCCCAGTCTCCCCAGAAGCAATATTGGTATTAAATATATGGACAGTCTCTTTGCTTCACTTTCTTCTCCAACTGCTTCCAATGGCTATATTTATTTTTATTTTTGTGTTCAATTTCATCTCTCACTGCTCCCATTCTCTCTCCTTAAGCCCCATTCTTAGGGATTTTCAATCATGACCTACACAATTGTAAGCTTTCTCTTCCCTTGTTGAATAACTGCCCCCACCACACAAAGTCAATACCTTGGAATGCCTTTCTTTTCAATCTAGACCTTTGTGTGTTTTACAGATAAATTTAGGCCTGTTCTTGGAACCTTTTTAAGGCAGTCTGAAGGGACCCGTTTGCCACAGTATGAATCTCTGGTGAGTAGCTCACTGACTAATCCTTAAACATTTGTCCTTTCTGGAGGAGTTAAGGGATTTTTAGCCATCTTATCCGCTTTTGTGATTCAAGCACTGCTTATTTTGCAACCATTGCTTTCTTTTAACAATTTCACTGACTTGCAGTGATGTTGTTTCTATGGCAACTTACAGTCATTGCAATTTGTCTGACCAAAGAGCACAGGCATAGTGACTTTGAGAAACTATAACTTAAAAACAGCAGGTGGCTTATTTTAATGCAAAGGAAACAAGCTTTAGTGGAGAGGATTTTTTTTCCTTTTAATGAATGTTATCTTCTAAGTCTCCTGAGTTTCAATTAGTAATAATTTATTACAGTTCTGAAACGTGCACCATTAAGGGAGAGGAAGAAAAATTCTATGTAATACAATAACTGCTGCATTGGCAACATTTCTGTAAAACTTGAGTATCCACTGAAGAAAGAATCACCTATGCTTTTCAAACTTTCTAGTGTCTTGTACTTAACTTTGACCTTAAAGGACTTTAGAGACAATGATTGAAAAAAGATTGTTACATGAAATGATAATAAGAGTAGAATAAAGTTTACCAATTACTGGGTCATTCACATCATTTTGTAGCTGAGAATGAGAGGATTTATTTTTACAGTACTTACCAAAAAATTAATATGTCTGTTATTTTCATGTACAATATAAGGAGAAGGAGCATATGGATGTTATGTTCCACATATGAGGTTCTATACAACACATAAAAATACTTATGGACATGCTAACTTGGCATAAGTAATATATAAAAAATAAGGTCTCTGGAGATATTTCCATTTAGACCTGGGCAACATTTTTTTTTAAAAATGACATTTTAAAAATCCCCAAATTCATTACGTATATTATTCCTGAATATATTTGACAAATATCAGTCCAGCTCTATAATGGGGAGTCAAATGAATATATATATATATATATAATTGTAGTTTATTCAAATTATTGAGAAATTGGAAATTGTTGGTTTTTAATAAAGGTTTTAAGAAAGCACAATAGTAATTAGTGACTTGAAAGCTCTCAGGACAGAAGAGACTTTAAGGCTAAAATAGTTGTAATTCTTTCCCACATTGGGTCCAGTCCTGAATTCACCATGTGTCCAAAGGTCACACTGATTTCAATACGACCTATGGTACAACACATCTATTTGACATTAATCTCCCCAATGAACTATGATGTAGTCAGTTTACACTGTCTGCTACAGATTGCTAGTTATCAACCTCCACAGAGAGAGCAGGGCATTATATGCAGTGCTATTTCAGGATGAAGGCAAAGCCAAACAAAAATTTAAGAAAGGTCAAATAAGCTTCTATAAAGCTGCAGATTCACTTTTTTCTAATTTTATTATAACCTTTTGTTGTATAATCAATTTATGATCTAGGTTACAAGTCAAAACAAATCACAATGAATTTTTAACTTTATTTTTTGTTTTTATATAAATTATAAACACATAATGAAAGAAAACATATAAAAACATGTGCAAGATGGAAATCATATATAAATAACAAAATTTCATTGTTCATTATTTGCAAAACCTGAAAAAAAAAAACCAGAAGAAAACCACCAAACAAAAAACCTGAACCCCTAAAGATCACAGGGCATTAATTATTAGTGATTAAACAAATAAATAAATGGAAACATAACCTATGAGTATTGGGGACTAACAGATATGAGATTGCAACAGTATGCAATAGTTTTATGTGTGACCAGGTAGCCTCATATTTTTTTCCAAATGTTTTTATTAGACAGTCTTTTTTTCTTCTTCTTCTTCTTCTTCTTCTTCTTCTCCTTCTTCCCATTAATATAGTAGAGATCTCATTAAGCCAGTCTATGTATGAGGGAGGTTTTCCATTTTCTCAAATTAACTGTTTTGGACACTAAAATAGTTACTGCCATACATTTCTTAATGTTTACTGTTAACACCCCTGACACATACATTCATAGTGTTTGTCATTGACTATATCATCAAACACATTTATTTCTGTGTTCAAATATTAAGACAGAAATCCTGATTCTCCACTACCTTTCACTTTATATAGTCATTTATTCTATTGCAAAATAAATCAAATTGCCTGTCCCACACTGTGAGTGGAGAATTCTAATTTAACAGATATTTAAGAAAAATACTTTGCACAGGTGTAATAGACACCCACAAGGTGCCAGGTAGTGGAGAATCAGGTCAAATGTTCTGGAGACATTAGATTCACTCAGGAGGGCCGTGTTTGCACACTTCTCCATGGGCATTTAGGGCAGGCAATCACATGGTAAAGAATATATAGCTACAGAGATCTTTATAGGCAATAGCCTACTTCTCATTAGCATAGGAAAAAAAGCCCAATAGAAAAAATTCTGATGCGAATGTCAGACCTAGATTAGATTTCATTATTATCTCACTCCTTATTTGTGAGACCCAAGGATATGACCATCACAGGTAATGGAGTGACAAGATTTCCCATAAGTCAGATGCCATGGAGGAATTTGGCCAGGTCCACTGATTTACATTATTTGAGGATCTGTTCCAGAGTTCTGATTTTGTTCTGATTTTGTTCAGTTTTTTGTGTCAGGTACATTCTGAAAGTAAATTTCCCCTATGTTTCTTTGCAAGATTAGCAAAAGCCTGCAGATGTTTATTTTCATATTGCAGAGCAGTGTGCAGACCAGTAGGCTATGGAGCAAATCTTTCTGGGAACCTGAATGAATATAAAGTAGTAGATTTTATATTTTGTTATGAAAAAGAAAATCACAGTTTTGTATGTCTTTGCAAAAATTCTCTTTGAGGAATTGTAGAGGAATTGTAAATAAAAGTTTCCTATATATTTTGTTGTATAAGAGAATTAGTTCATAAAGGAGAATTGCGTGTTTTGTAGAATAATATAAGTGAAGCTGTTGGAATATGAGGAATATTTTATTTGTGATTTTATTATATTTACCACAATCATATACATCTCTTTGTTGAATGGCTCTGCCACATTGACAAAACCCCATGATTAAAATTCAAAAATTATCTTTGTTCAAGCATTTTTCTTTAGGGTTGAACTTTCAATATGGGCATTGGATATAGTATAGGAACAACATTTTCTCATGCATAGTTTTTTATGTATATGTATTATTCCTGGGGGGATTCTGCAGGACTGCATGCCTGCAGAAAATGTCCCCCTGCAGAATTCCTGTGCTTCCCTGCAGAAAAGGGCAGGGAAGCAAAGGTAAGCTGTGCAGCGTGGAAGGGTGAGGGATATGGCCATGGGTGCAGTTTTGGGGGGGATTGCCCCCCTCCAAGCAGAGGTGAGGCATGGGGAGCACACAGGATTACATGCCACTGCCCTCCTCCCCATCATTTCTGCAAGCACAGAGCTGCCCAGCTGACGGAGGCTGCATCTGGGCTCCCGCTGACTCCACAGGTGAACACTGCCTCCTGGGTCCTAGTGCCAGTCACGCTCCCCTTCTGTGTGCTGGGAGTCTTCCTGTTTTCTGTGCAACGCTTAGTGCCTGTGGTGAGGCTGGGTAAGGAAGGATGGAGGAAATGGGGGGGGGGAAGAGGCAGTGGGGAAGGAAGGGGGTGGATTGGGCAGAGGGAGGGGAAGGTGGGAATGAGAGGAGGGGAATGGAGAAGAAAAGGGGATAGGGGAATTGCTGGGAAAGAAGGAACCCAGCAAGCGGCATCTCCTCAGCGGCAGCTGGGGCTTCCCTATTAAGCAGGCCCATTGAACCCTCACCCTGACAAGTCCTATCCCCCTACATCTGGATCCCTTCGACGAACCCCCAACACCCAGACCCTCACCCCACTGATCCCCAATCTGCTGCACTTGGACCCTCACCCCATCAAGCCCCACTTCCCCAGCATCTGGACCCCCCCCCCGAGCCTCTCACAGACCCTACAGACCCTCCTCCGCCGAGCCCCATCTCCCGACACCTAGACCCCCCTGCTGAGCCCCAACCACCTTTACCTGGATCCCCTGCAGAGTCTCATTACCCCTGCACCCAGAACCCCCCAACTAGCCCCTTTGCATCTAGATATCCCACTGACTCGCCTGCACCCAGATTCCCCCACACAGAAACCTCTCACCCCCACACCTGGGTCCCCGCACACTAAGCTCCTCCACACTTGGATCCTGCTGGGCTGAGCCTACCTACCCACACCTAGCATAGAGGGGCAGGGCCCCAGGGTATTTCTGGGGCAGGCCCAGCCTTCGCACTGTGTCAGGTGCAGCCTCACTGCCGAGTCCCTGTACCAGAGGAGGTGGGGGTTGCAGGGTGATCTACCACCTCAATGAAGCCAGTGGCCTGTGCTCCCCACTGCCATGCTGGAGCCACATTTATTTATTAACATAAAATTTGCAGAATTTTAAAATATTGTGTGCATCATTTTTAATTTATTGGTGCAGAATTCCCTCAGGAATAATAATATATACAGCAGATAAGCCCTTCAAAGAGATAATATTTTATTTTATTTTATTTTATTTTTTGGTCGGTGTATAGATATTTTGGATATTTCTCTAAAACAAGATTATTGCTTGAAATGTGTGTCCAATTGACACCTTCAAAAAGCAAATGCTTGGAAATATTGCTTAAAATGAGGGGATGCCTTAATGCTGACGACAACAAGAACCTAATATACTAGATTGTTTAAGGCTTAGTCTCACAAAGGTGCTGAACACTCTAGCTCAAACAAACAAAACACTTAAGCAAATGCTTAAAGTTAAACACGGGAGTAGTATCTTTGAAGTCAACAAGACTATGCATATGCTTAAAGATAAGTACATGCTTAAGCATTTTGCTGGATCAGTCTGCAGTGCTCACCAATTTACAGGAGCAAGTCCTTAGTGTAAATTCTGCTTCCAAATTGCACTGAAATATACCCAGAGTAATTCCAGGGAAGGTACTCTGGAGTTATGTGAGTGTAAGCAAGAGCAAAGTTTTCTAAGCCCAGAGTTTTGGGAAAGATTTTAGTGGGTGAATAAGAGCCAGTTGGAGTGGGTTGCGGTGGGATTTTTTTTCTTGAAAGTAAAATCATATGGTCTTGAATACATATTGCTAGAGAAAGTTGCATAATGAAATTTAAGCAAAGCAGGAACCTTTCATATGAATGACATTTGTGTGTCCAAATGAGCTAATGAACAAGTTGTTCCAACTCCTTTAGGTCCAAAGCAATCTTATTAAAGTAGTGGAACAAAATTAGCTCTGTATAGCATGTGCGTTTTGAAGGGAGTTGAATGCCTAATTATGTATCATAAAGCTACTGCATTCAAATTCTGTCAGTGGTATTTTACTTTTATTTTAAAACATCTATTAATAAAATCTAAAAGAAAAATCTCTTCTGAAACATGTTACATCTAAAAGACAAATTAGAAGAAGCTATACTATACATAAATCATGTTTGATTTAAGAATCATATTATTAAAATGTTATTGAAATAGCCAAGTTAAATAAGACACAGTTGTAGATAACCTGGTTCTCCCCTTCCACTGCTGAGAGGTTCCATCTTATTCTCATGAGATTTCCAGCCCAGCTTTGTAAATCCAAGAAGTTCAGATAGTTCAAATAAGCTTCCTATAAGTATAATCATTTTGGGGTGCTTATCCAACTTGAAACAGGATTTCATACCTTTTGAGGTTCATTTGACATGAATTATAAATTGGAGAAAGTACTTGATGACTTTTTGAATGATCATGTTTCTTCTCTCCATTATCCTCATGCTTTTAATTCCATTCTGCCTACAAGAATTTCCCCTGTAGTATCAACTAGAGGAGAATGCTTTCTTCATTACCCCTCCAAAAATGTCCTTTCATTCTCCAAATTCTCTGTGGATATATATTGGCAGCTGACAGTGTTTAAGTTACTGAGTCATTTTACACCAGTAAAGAATTTGTCCCATTGCATTTAAGAGATTATATGATTTTGAGTATGCTTGCAGATCCATATTTTATTTATAATACATACATTACAAATATTAAATGTAAATATGTAAAGAAGTTATGCATTTGCTTTTTTGTTTTTAGAAATCCTCAGTCTGAAATATCTCTCCCAGAATGTAATGCTTGCTGGCATGCCTCAGAACAGTAGACAAAACCCAAATGTGCGAGAGAATGTAATGTTGAAGCAATTTCAATATAAATAATAGAAGTAAGATAACAGGAGATTTACACAGAACAAGATAAATTTTGGTCAGTACTGAGAGAGAATTGAGAGCTGTGCCTTCTAGGAGAAATAGATTGCTACCTAGCTGATGTTTGCTCCTTCTCAACAGTAGCATGTGCACTGTCAGCTAGAATAAAAACAAATCCAGTTTTCTTCCTTCTGGGAATAATTGCTCTCATCACAGAGTGCGATCCCCACAGCTGGAGGGATCAAGATCTGAAAATTTGCTGCCATCACATTGTCCATTTAAGTCTTCAGTGAGGACTCAAACTGGTGAGTCAGAGGAATGACACAACAAGCATTACAGGAGGATCCTAGGTGGTGTGCTTTACATTAGGTGACACAAAAATAATTTTTAAGAGAGTTCTTGGCACAAAAGTTAAAATCAAAAGTAATTTTGCAAAGAAATATTGAACATTTTTGCAATGTGTATGACTGGAATGATCAAATATATTACTTAAGTGCAGGGGCGGTTTAACTCTTCTGTGGGCCCGGGGCTATTAGATTCTGTGGGGCCCCTGGCAGTTTGGAGTGGGCTCAGGGCTGAGGCAGGATTGGGGTGCGGGGTGCAGGCTCCGGATGGGAGGCACTTACCTCAGGCAGCTCCTGGTCGGTGGCGCATCAGGGCTAAGGCAGGATCTCTGCCTGCCCTGACTCCATGCTGCTGTTTTCCCCCAAGTGGCTGGCATGTCCTGTCCCTAGGTAGAGGGGCCAGGCCGCTCTGCATGGTCCATCCGCAGGTGGAGATGCCATCCCCGCAGCTCCCATTAGCTGGGGTACCCGGTCAATGGGCACTACGGAGCCAGCGCTAGGGGCGGGGGCAGTGCGCAGAGATTCCCTGAATACCCTTCACCTAGGGGCTACAGGGGCACATCAGCGAGCCAGCGCACGCAGCTCCAGGCCCGAGGGGAGGCACCAAGGTTCAGGGACCAGTGTCTGGCCCATGGTGCGGAGACTTGCTGCGGGCCAGATGAAAATAAGTAGCGGGCCGCATCCAGCCAGCAGGCCTGCGGGGCCCCCCTTTGCCCGAGGCCCTGGGCTGCAGCCCCTAAAGCCCGTGCATTAATCTGGCCCTGCTTATGTGCCACAACAACAACAACAAAACTTTTTATTTGAGGAACAAAGGCCTGATCCTGCTCTCATTGAATTCAGTGAGAAAACTCTCATGTATTTTTTTCCCAAGGGAACAGGATAGGGTCCTTTAAAAAGTTTGGGAAACATTCTGGTTATGGTAGCGAGTGAAGCACCAGAATGTTAGAGGCTGTTTTAGAAAAAAAATCCAAATTTGTTGGATGTCACAGGTTCAGATACGCATCCAAACCTTTAAGTGTTTATGTGAACTTAACGTCCAGTCCTTCTGCATTTTGCCAATCACTGGTGATAACCACAAATCTGATTATATTAATTATAAATACAATGTGACACATTGTACAGAGCTGAGAGGGAAGGTTAAATCCACAACCAGTCAGTCCAAGTATGTCTAGATTAAAAATCCACAGAGTCTGATCACAATTTGTATCAATCAGTTACTTTGCAGGGAAACAGTTGTACAATTGGAAGCCAAGAACTTGTGTCTAAATGGAAAAACTGTCAGTTTTGCTGTTACACAGACAAATCCTTGTAAACTTTTAGTTGCAGTTACACTAGGTGCAGTACTCTCAAGTCGTCATAAATGAATTCATGTACTCTCAGTGAGGATATTATTATATGAGTATACTAACAAGGTGATGTTCCTGAGTTAAAGAAAACAGGCTGAGGTGAAATAGGCATGTTGTGTCAAATAGTTTCTGATGGTTCTCTAAAGCAAGTCAGCCTGATTCAGGTGTTGATTTATGAGGTGAAGGTACCCATATGGATTATACTACATGCTGTAATGATGATGTTTGTGTCTGCAGACAAAATAATAAATTCCAGGTGAGTTGTTCTGCAGCTATATTTACATGAGAAGGAAACTTCAGCTGCCATTCTCAAGACAAGACTAAAAATGTACATTATGAAGTCAAATATGTTTGGAAGTGATTAGCGTTTCACTTTCCATTTCAGTTCTGAGTTTCTCTGAGATAGAATATTTGTGTCTTTCCTCTACACAGTTGAGAGAAAAAAGAGCTGACAAAACTAATTCTGTTAAATAAAGTTTAAATCAGTTGGATGAATATCACCTTTTTGTCCACCCTGGAAACTACTTTCTCTGTTCTCTATCAATAACTGAATAGAAGAGAATAAGCATGGTTTCATCTTAGATAAGCACAAAACACCCAGATGGGTAGAAGGAAAGCATCTAGGCCTTGTATTCATGCGGTAAAAGGCTTTTATTTTTAATACGTATTAACTAAAGTCTATTGTAGATAATGCAAGTTGTTGTTTTAATGTGCTAAAACTACAACTGCCTTGTCTACACTAGGATTATAACACGTTTAAAATACACCTTTTGGTATATCATAGAATTAGGGTGACCAGACAGCAAGTGTGAAAAATCGGGAAAGAGGGTGGGGAGTAATAGGAGCCTATATAAGAAAAAGCCCCAAATATCGGGACTGTCCCTACAAAATTGGGACATCTGGTCACCCTACATAGAATCATAAAATCATAGAAATGTAGCACTGGAAGGGACCTCAACAGGCCATCAAGACCAGCCCCCTGTACTGAAGCAGGACCAAGTAAATCTAGACCATCCCTTACAGGTGTTTGTCCAACCTGTTCTTAAAAACCTCCAGTGAAGTGGATTCCACAACCCTCCTTTGGAAGTGTAACTACTCTTATAGTTAGAAAGTTTTTCCTAATATCTAACCTAAATATCTCTTGCTGCCATAGGTGCCAGCTTTTCCAGGCGTCAGTGTAGCTCGCTCCCAGCCCCACCCCGCCCCCTCCTGCCCCTGGCCCGCCCGCATCCCAACCCCTTCCCCAAAATCTCTGCCCCCTCCCTGCCCCTATTGGACTCCTTCTCCAAATCTCTGCTCCGGCCCCGGCTCTTCCCCGAGCACGCTGCATTCCCCCTCTTCCCCCTCCCTCCCAGCACTTGTCGCCGTGAATCAGCTGTTTCACGGCGGGAAGCGCTGGGAGAGAGGAGAAGCAGAGCCGTGGCGTGCTTAGGGGAGGAGGTGGAGGTGAGCTGGGGCGGGGGGCGGGGCGCTGCCGGTGGGTGCAGAGCACCCACCAATTTTTCCCTGTGAGTGCTCCAGCCCCAGAGCACCCATGGAGTCGGCGCCTATGCTTGCTGCAGATTACTTCTTGTCCTACCTCCAGTGGAAATGGAGAACAATTGATCTCTGTCCTCTTTATAACAGCCCTTAACAGATTTGAAGACCATTATCAGGTTCCCTCTCAGCTATCTTTTCTCCAGACTAAACATGCCCAAGTTTTTTAACCTTTCCTCATAGGTCAGTTTTTCTAAACCTTTCATCATTTTTTGTTGCTGTTCTCTGGACTCTCTCCAATTTGTGCACAACTTTCTTAAAGTGTGGTACCTGGCATTGGACACAGTACTTCAGCTGAGGCCTCAACAGTGCCAAATGGAGCGTGACAATTACCTTTCGTGTCTTATTTATGACACTCATTTTAATACACTCCAGAATTATGTTACCCATTTTCACAACTGAATCATATTGTTGACTCATGTTCAGTTTGTGATCCACTCTAACCCCCAGATGCTTTTCTACAGTATTATTCCCTAGCCAGGTATTCCCCATTTTGCAGTTGGACATTTGATTTTTCCTTCCTAAGTGGAATACTTTGGACTTGTCTTAATTGAATTTCACCTTGTTGATTTTAGACCAGTTCTCAGCTTAGTGTCAGCCACAGTTTTGATAAGCATACTCGCCACTCCATTATCCAAGTCACTAAGGAAAATATTGACTAGTCCCAGAACCAATACTGAACCCGCAGAACACCACTAGTCATGGTCTCCCAGTTTGACAGTAAACCATTGCTAACTACTCTTTGGGTGCAGTTTTTCAACCACTCGTGCATCCACTTTATAGTAATTTAATCTAGACCATATTTCCATATGATATGTCCTAAATTATGGAACATGGAAGACTGGAAGAAGGGAATACCCAAATTCTAGTCCTGGTTCTGTCATTAACTTGCTGTATGACCTTGGGCTACACTTAACCTCTTTTCTGTAAGGATGGTTTTATATTACCACATGGGAATAATTATGCAATGAGGTCATATGAAGCTATTCATCTGCTACCATCTCTCTCTCTCTCTCTCTCTCTCTCTCATATATAGACACACTATTTTTTTTAATCTCCTGCACCTCACATGCCAAGGGTGTTCACCAGTTTCCACCATTTATTGTGCTGGCTGGTCAAGCTATGGAATGTCATGGTCATAGACTTAGCTTCTTTCTCTATTGTTCTACAAAATGTTTCTCTAGGTCACCTTTTTTTTCCTTTTCCCAAGTGTTGTCCATGTTATCATGTGATGTGGAAGTTGTGTTGGTGGCAACCTTAACGTGTGTCCTAAATATGTCCTTTCTCATCTTACCACATTTGATGCTTTAGACTGGTTTATTCTCCTTAGTTTCTGATGTTGGAAGAAACTCTTTCAAATGAACTCTAAAGATCTTTGGCAGGCATTTACTTTGGAATGAGCTAATCTAGACACACATGATAATCATTCAGAAATAGCTCAAGAGACCTTCAGGGCCTGATTATTTGTTGCCCTGCAACTTCTGTAAAAGGAGTATTAAGTGGATGTAAAATGGTCCTTTTTTCTTGGTGGTTTATATTCACTTTGTACAAATTCAAGGGAGTGGGCCTGAGTATTTACAAGAAAATAATTGTTTCATAGAGGAGGGTATGATATATAAAATATATTGCTGCATGACCTTCAATCACAAATATAAAAGGGAATAATATCTTCTGTTCTTAAAGGTGGGTAAAAGAAATACACACAATGTGAGAAACAATTCATCAGCACAATGCTACCAGAGCAACCCGCCAGGTTTCCCACATCTGCTACAACTATTAGCTGTGGAGCCTGCCAGAATATTAGTAACATTTCCAAATGTTATTGCCAGGGAAAAAAAATAAACACACACAGCATCTGAGTCTCACAGCTGCAGGCATACCCCAGAGTGGCTAGAGGTGGTGAGAAGAAAATTGACCATCAGCTGCAGGGTTAGATTGTACAAAGTTAGTACAAAATTACACATGTCACTGTGTACTGTAAATGAATCATTATTAAACAAGACAAACTCATGTGATTTCAGACTGAGAGCTCCAATCTAAAGCTCATTAACATCAATGGAAAGACTCCTATTGACTCAACAGACTTTGAATCAGACCTTAAATCGGAATATTCCCCTCCAAAACTGAAGATTCTGAATTATTACCTTAATAACATTTTATTGCATATACTAGAAAATATTAGACAAGAACTATGTTGCATATTATTATAACAGGAGCTGGAAGTGTCCCTAATAAAATCCATTATTAAAATTCTACTATTATTAATTTTGTTTTGAGAAGCACACTAACATCCATAAATTCCAACAGGCCTTTGAAATATGATAGGAAGAAAGAAGTAGGGCCAGAGAAGTACCTTTACTTTGTCCCATGAAATTTTGTGAAGATTTAATGGAATTCTAATGTGTTGAAAACCAAAATTTCTCTTCTGTTAGTAATTTTTTTTTGGCAGCAAGCCAAAATAACTGAGCATGAACATTCTAACTTAAGGCTGGACCTGTGCCATTACCAAAACAGCAGCAATAGCAGCATACTCTGCTCTGAGAATTAAGGGAGCAGAGAGCTTGGCTCTTTCGTATCACTGGGGAGGTGTAAAATAATTCCATTAATATTTATGAGGCACTCAGATATTACAATGATGAGCATCCTAGAAAAGACCATGAAGATATTGATAATTCTGCATTCAAGTCAGGGTTTGGATAATACAGTTAATAAGTTCTGGGCCAACAACTTCATTCCCTGTACTCTGTCCATCCTGTGTTGCACTAAATGAGACAGGAGTCTTGTGGGAAAGTAGTAATTAAAGGCTGTAACAAAATATATATTCACAAGAGGGCCAAAGTAAGATCTTACTAAATTTGGAGTGATTTTGCAACCTAAACTATACTCTTTTAACATAAGTTGTTGTTGTTGTTGGGGTTTTTTGTATTTTTTTGTTTTTGTTTTTGTGTGGGGCAGGGGGGCTTGTATGTTATTTAAAATAAAATAACTTATGGAATGTACATCTAGTTAATATTTTAAAGTGAAACAGCACTTGTAACTGATATATTAAATACATCTTTACATAAATTCCAAGCAAAATAGGCTTTTCACACACTTTGTTGCAAATCATGATGAGTTTTCTAAACCTGTGTAGAAGAATAACATGATGGGAATTCAAAACTGCCCAAAACAGAATGGGGGGGAAAAAATCACAAAAACATTTCACCACTGTTATACAGCTTTGGTAACAAAAAATATACTGTATTTGGCCAAGAGTTAGACATTAGGGGCATATAATTACATGTATCAGTACCAAGCCACACACACACACACACACACACACACACAGAGTTCACTTCATTCCTGAAATACAACTACCACAAGCATGGACAGAGGCAGCCGAATGGACAACAGTGTTGAGAAGACTTGATGCAGACACAATGGCAAAATGTGAACAGACAAATGCATGGAATTAAGCAGTAGGCCACAAATTTTATTAAACATTAGCAGAGGGGAGGGGCACCACCTTCCCATCACCCATAGTCTCCTATAACAAGAATTTACTTGGTTCCAGTGAGGGGGTTTCAGGGCTCATATCATATAACCTGTAACTTAGGGTAGGATCTCCTCAGTCTATCCCCAGGACTCACCTCCCTTCCTCCCCACATCCCTTGGCCTGCGCTGCTTCCCGCCACCCCCATTGGCCTGTAGCGGCGAACCGCGGCCAGTGGGAGCCGCGATCGGCCGAGCCTGCGGATGTGGCATTAAACAAACCAGCCCGGCCCGCCAGGGTGCTTACCCTGGCAGGCCGCGTGCCAAAGATTGCCGATCCCTAGTCTAAGTATTTCTAATTTGAGGCTTAGCTCAATAAGCTATCACTCCTGGGCAATAGGGTAATTAATTTGTTCAATCTTTAATTTCCATGATTAATTAAACATTGTTTTTATGTAAACGCAAACTGCCTAAGTTGGTGCTCCCGAATTTTTTAATGTAACTAAAAAATAATCATGTGAGATCACTCGAGCCTTGATTCAAATGTCATTGAGGTCAATGGAAAGACTCCATTTTTTTCAATGGGTTTTGTTTCAGGCCCTTACTGTTGTTCCTCACCCCACTCAGCTGATCTTTTCCATTCTTATAGGGCTCTATGAAGGAAACATCCAAGTCATCTTCATCGGAGACATGTGATGAGAATTCTTGACAATTTCACATTCTGCCTGAACACAGGGAGTAAAAGGGCCTATGCTTTTGTAGACATTTTTCTAATATTCTAAATTATAGTGTTTTCTACTTTATAATAAAGCAAACAATCTGCCATTACTAACACTACCAGCGATCTAGTCCTCATATGTCCCAGCCTCTTAAAATTGACTAAATGTGTTTTCAAATGGCTCTGCTTCCCTCTTGGGTGCTGTCTTTGCACCTCATTGTATTCTGTATTTTCAGACCAGTCCATTGAGGGGCTCATCGTAGACCAACACAAAGGGAAAAGTGCAACATTTCTCAAAATCTGCTGTTTTCTGTGACTGCACAGGAGACTGAGCAAAAAGAAATATTACCTTTTGTAGGTGGTAATGATGCAGTTTCTTTTAGCTTTCAGATTGTTATTGTGACCTTCATTATCCTCTTTATTTCCCCAGAGTTGTGGCTGCTTGGAAAGGCAACATTTTTAAACTCAGAGTGGTATTTTTTTTTTTACTGTACTACAAAATGTAAAGTTCCAGAAGCCACCGGGGTGCCAATGTCAGTATTTTTTCATAATTATGAATTTGAGATCAAGTTCAGATTCCTTTCCCTTCCTTTCTGTTTCAGCCTTTGATTCTGTGGCTTAGAAAGTTCTCAGAGGATAACATTTTCTCACAAATGTGCTCTATCTAGAAAGGCGTATTGCATGTGTGACACTGACAGACCAGCTCTGTGACACGGAGAGGCCAGCTCAGGTCAGAGTCTCAGAACAATTAACTTGGATGTGAGTCTCAAAGAGATGTTAAGTGTATCAATTCAGTAGTTCAAAGGAATGTAATGGTTTTGATTTGCCTATCTTTCTGTGATTGCTATCCTTTGACTTAGGGTTAGGTCAAAAGTATGTATTAATGCTCAGATGAGGAGGTGTTTGATGTGTAAATTTCATGGAAACTAATAAAGGATTGTTTCTGGCTATCACATTGTTCAGGAAACTAATGAAAGATTTTCTGCATGGTTGTAACTAAATGCATTATGTATAGTTGCCCATTAAACAGTATCAGAGCCTTGGAACTGTAAATGAAGAAGCATTTTAACTTCAAAGCACGGGTCATTGTGTTCAACAAGGGAAAATCCACAAACTTTTTCTGCATTTAGTCAACAAAGGGAGAGCTCCTGCTGTGATGGGAATACTTGACAGACAGTTTCCAGGGAAAACAGCTATAAAATGAACCCTGGGAGCAATATTGGATCTCTGAGCTGTTTGGACACTTTTGGTGTTCCTGATATAAGACAGACAGCCCCAAAGCTGTTTGGGTAACCCTGAGAGATGTATGGAAAACCGGCAGATTAGTACACCTCTGCTAATCATTTGGATTTACAAACTATGCTTCATCAGAAATGTATTTTATCTGTTTTACCCTCTCAATAACTCATTTATTTTTCTTAGCTAACAAACCTTTAGTTAAAAGAACAAGGAATACTTGTGGCACCTTAGAGACTAACAAATTTATTTGAGCATAAGCTTTCGTTAGTTTAGTTAGTTTAATAGATAAATTGGCTGCCAGCGTTGTCGTTGTCTTTGGTGTAAGATGAAGAGCATCTGTTGACCTGACATAAGTGATTGGCCCTTTGGTGTCAGGAGTGACCTAATGTGATTTTTTATTTTAATAACCTTTCATCACAAAGTCCAGTTTGTCTGGATGGTAAAGAGGGGGTGGAGAGTATAAAGGGACTGTCAGTGGCTCCATGGTAAGAGTAAAATAGTAATCCAGGAGTGCACGCTTCTTACTGGTTTGGTGGAGTCTAGTTATAGAATTAACCACCAGTTTGGGGGGTCTGTCGTATTTTTTGACAGTCTGACCTGAGATTGGCTCTCTCAGTTGTGAGCTACCCAAGACACTGTGACAGCATGTACATAGATAAGGCCTGTAAGAGATTTTTTTAGGGAAATAAAACAGATTATCTTGGATTTTAATCACATGTAATTCTGTTTCTTTTGGAGAATTAAAAGCAATTTTCTACTTTTGGGGTACTCACTTTCCCTTTTAATGAGATCAACTAAGAGGTCCCCAAAAATCTTGGAACCCCTCTGTTATTTAAATGAGGCTTGTTTTTCCTTCAGAGAGCAATGTTGGTCCAACTGCAATGACAAAAGGCTAAAATATCTGTAAAACACAATATATTTTATAGTGACAAAAAAGTTAAACATTTGGGGTAAAATTCACCCCTAGACAGAGGGCCAACAAAATGCCTATGCAGCACTTAAGTCTAATTTAAGCCGTATTTTGAGGACTTCAGTGCAACTTCAGTTTTTCATAGTACTTGTTCCAGTCCTCTGTATGCAAGTAAATGTCACCCACTAAGAATAAATATAGACTTGCACTATCAAACCTCAAAATAGGTGATTTCTCATTCATGAAAATAGACAAGGAAGATACTGATCTTTCACATATGTAACATACAAATGTAGGTGAAAGTACCTGAAATGTAAGTAAAAGATAACATGAAAAAGGGTCCAAACTGGAATTCAAATAATTACAGGTCAAAGGATAAGTCGTCAGCTGGAGATGACTGTATTGGTTAACAAAGTACCTTTATCTTGCTTCCTCTGCTGACCTGGTACCTTTTTATTCTTTCAGGCCATCCTCTTTCTGCAAGAGAAAGGGAAAAAAGGTCTCAAGGGGTTATTAGAGGTTTATTCGCCATGATCAGTTGTATTGTATGATGTGCTGTGGCACTGGTCATAAAGTAAAGAGCATGCTATGGTCATGAGCACTAGCATTTGAATACAGAGGTTTGGGCACATTTGGTGAAGTTGTGGACACTCCTCTTGGACTACAAACAAAGACTCTCACTTACTAGTCTTTTGAAGCCATCCAGAACTATTAAGAGGGCCTCCACTATATCAAACCAACTTCCGCTGTGTTCTGAATACACAGACCTATTCTCGTAACTTGGAATCAATGTCTTATCCATTTTTCTGCACATGTGAGGCCATCTCCTCCATGCGGACACTATCAGTAGTTGTCAGGTGAAGAAAATCTTAGAAGCCTTGCCTACTTCACAGGAGTATTTCTAAGTCTTTCCCCTAGATGGGGAAAGTGAGGCATGCAGAGGTCAGGTGATTTGTCTATCATCACACAGGTAGTTTCTGGAAGAACTAGGAATAAAATCCTAGGGATAGAGTCCAGACTCTGCTGTGAGCCATTTATGCTATTCCAGCAGTATAAGGGAGCTGTAAAGGGGTCACAACAGCCTTCTAGGGGATATACTCAGAGGGCAGGGGAAACATAAGTAGTATAAGGGCCCTACCAGCAATCAAACACTAACCCCGCCCCTTGACCCCTTAAGCCCCGCCCCTTGGCCACTTGGTCCCTCCTGCCTGTCACCGGAAGTCCCGCCCCATGGGCGCATTACTTCCGGGGTCAAGGTGCCACCTGACCGGAAGCAATATGTGTCATGTGACCCCTCTAAGAACTCCTCCCACCACCCTCTACCAATCAGGAGGGGTTTCGTCCTGACAGGCCTGCCCTGAGAGGAGATTTTGACCAATCAGGGTGACTTCCGGGTTGGGGTGACCCCTCCGGAAGTGAGTCATGTGACCTCACTAAGAACTCCTCCCAAGGCCCTCCACCAATCCGAGTGCAGCACCATTACCCCATAAGTACCAGCGCCAGACAGAGGAGGCGGCCATCTCTTACCAAGGACCCGTGTTTTCGAAATCGCGGAAAGGCTGCTGAGAGGAAACATGGATTCCTTCACCACCCCCGTGAGAACTTCGGACTTTGTTTTAGCCCCGAGCACCTTTGGACTTGTGTGGAGAAAGCGCTACATCAGTGACAGTTCCGAGGAGGAGGAGGGAGAGACCGAGGGGAGCCCTTTGGCCCAGCCGTGCTGGCTACGCCGGAACCCGACCCTGAAATCCTCGTGAGACACCCCGATGAGCATGGCAGTCTCTCTTTGTCCACCCCCTCAGAGGTGGAAGGCGATTGCGGCTCGGGGGAGTCACCGGCGGACAAGGCGAACGGAAAAGACAGCGCTCAGGTAAATGAATGATTAAGAAGCGGCTGTCGAGGAGGGGTGGGTAATGGGTTAGGAACTGGGGGCTGTGTAAATTAAAAAATGTTTTCTTTTCTGAAAATTTCTCAACAGCTCGACAATGCCTTTCTAGAGGACCCAGAGGCCCTGGACAGCGTTGCATCAAGCAGCGAAGATGAACCGGGCCCACCATGTTTTTGCTCAACGCCGATACAAGTTGTTGAAGAGGACTCTGAGGATGATGGCTATGAGGAGTTTAGGAGGCGGTTTGGCATAGAACTAACTGAGCCAGTGCCACGTCATGAGCGTAAAAAAGTCATGCGGACTATTGTACGCGTTGCTGTTTATGCTATCCTTAAACACTGCCTTAGGGAAAAGCTTTTTGAAGATTGTGAGGGCTGTGTCATAGATGCGCCAGGCCAAAGGCACCATGACTGTGTGACTTGGACTTCAGTGGATATAAACTGCAAGCTCTGGGGCCTGTGTGCTGAGCTGTGTTTGGAAAGCTTATTAAACACTGTTATTGCCATAGGTTATGGTATGCAATGTCTGTGCCTAACCCAAGAACATTTAGCGCAAGGGGTGACCTTGATAAATGCTGTGCAATTCAGTGCAAACCCTGACCGTGTTCTAAAGAAAATGACCAAACCGAAAGATGCCTGCTTACAGCGTTATATTGACCGTGTAGTCCGCACAAAGAGTTACAGAACCCTGCTTAAGAAAAAGACTATTTGTAAGAAATCTAAAAGGATTAAGTTAGAGAATGGTGAGGGGACAAACATGCGACCTTGGTAGCTGTAAATTAAAAAAAAAAATTAAAAAAAATGTTTTTGTGACTATCTGTGTTTTGTTAGAAGGCCTTTGGCCCTTAAGTGAGCTAAAAAGTTTTAATGAAGCAGTTTGGTTTGTTTTCAAGGAGCTGTATGTCTTTTAAATAAAAAATAAATTGTTTGTGAGAATTAGCTCTTGTGTTTGTGTGTGTGTATGTGTGTGTGTAAAAAAGATCCATTTATAGCAAAAAGCTGAAACGTATGTTGTGGGAGGGGGGAAAATCCTAAAAATGTGCTTACAATAAAACAAACAAGGCTAGTTCAGACAATAGAGTTAATATGGAGATATACCTATCTCATAGAACTGCCTTTACTAGCAGGACCAAATATTGATTTTGCCCCAGATTCCTGAGTGGCCTTCTCAACGCTTGAACTCACAACCTTAGGCTTAGAAAATTAATGCTTAAACCACTGAGCTATCCTTAGTCTGTTGAACCAAATAGGTTTAACCACACACACCCCTCACTGAATAGTCAGGGTGACTGCAATTACTTACCCTTGTTGCTATAGGGTTATATTTGATGGGAGTGCACCCATAGTAAGGGGTGGGTGGGGATGGATGGTGAGTTCTGCTTAATATGAAATGAAATTAAACCTCAGGAATTCACAGCTGCTATTGGACAGTTTAAATATAACCCCTGGGGTTGGTAGAACACTATTGAACAGTTTAAAGGACCCAGGAGTTGGTGGAACGCTATTGGACAGTTTAAATATGGCCCAGGAGTTGGTTGAATGCTATGGGTCATTCTTTCTAGGAAACAACCCCACCCCCCCAAACTTTAAGCATGAAAGAAACATGTTTTAAAAAACAACCAAGCCCCAAGACATTCATTGATATCTGCAAAGGGCCCCCCACTTGGAAATGGGTACTGTTTAATACTGTAAGAAAGCCACAAATGTATTTTAACTTAAAGGGGGGGGAAAAAAGCCCTGTTGTGCAGACAACATGGTTTCACTACCCCAGATCACAAAAGGGAATGCTATAGGAGGGGTGATTAAATTAACCTGTTAGCAACTGTGTTGAAGTCTGTTTGAAACGATGGGTAAGATGGTATAAAAACCTCAGGTATGCTAGAGCTTGTCCTTTTCAAAAGAAAACTTTCTTGGATAGCTGCTGGACTGCAAAAAGAGGTAAGACTTGCTGTCTTTAACTCTGAAACTATATATTATATAATCCCACTCTTTGCCCATGTTGTCTTAGTAAATAATGGTGCCTATGTTTATTGCAGTGTGATCTGTTTAGCATGCAACCAGTAACTTTAAACTGCATTTCACCACCAAGCCAAGGTAAAAACCATTTTAACTATAGTTGTGCTTAATAGTTTTTTTTTTTTAAATTCAACAGTATTACACAGGCAGTATAGGGATTTGGTGGTAATACTAATTAACATTTTTGCCTGTTCTTGAACCTGAAGGCCCAAACACACATGAAGGGGAACAGAACAAGCATGTGCCTGCAACACTTTATCCCATAGTGAAAGGTAACTTTTTTTTTTTTGCAACTGGCTTTTAAATGCATGTGGGTTTTTGAAAAGTATATGGCTGCAAACTTGGTTTGGTGTGTTTTATAAAGCTGCTGTTTTTTGTGTGAGTGAGAGAGAGAGAGGCCTGTGCAAGGCATAGTGTGTTTTATTTATTTATTTTTTTAAGTACTTGGTTTGTTTTCAAACTAACAGGGTTTTTTACTGTACGTAATGTGATGGGTTTTTAAAAATGGGGGGGTTGAGGCAATTGGGGAGGGGGAATGCTACTATCTAACCCAAAGGCACATGACTGGGGAACAGAACAAGCATGTGGCTTTTAAATGCATGTGGGTTTATTGAAAAGTATTTGGTTGCAAACTGTGGGTTTTAAACTGGTGGTATGTGTGTTTCAAACTAACAAGGGTTTCTGTGCAAAATGGATTTTAAAAGCAGTTTTGGTTTTTATTCTGCAAAATGAGATGTGCAACAAACACAGGTTTTTTAAATACAGCCTGAAATGGATTATTTTGTTGTAAAGCTATGACTTTTTAAATAGAAAAACACCCTAATGAAATGAATGAATATATATTTATTTATATAAATATAAATATATATATTTATTTTTAAGTTTACAAGACGGTTTCATGTGTTTTATAATAATGTTGTTGTTTGCTCCACAGTACAGTCAAAACATGAGAGATCCTTAGACCAGAGGGAAAACAAGCTGAAAAGAAAAAGGAAAGAGGCAGCTGAAAAGGAAAATTCACCAGCATCAGTGACTGATGGATGGATGAAGCCCTGTAAATATATTTTGCTTATTGGTTTGGTTGCTCTGAGGTTTTGTATTTTAAGTAAATACATAGGTGTGGGTGAGAGAGATGGTAAAGTTCAGTTTTGTAAAATGTTGTTGTTGTTGTTTTTCCCCCCTCATAGGCCTGGGCAAATTTTCTGACAATGCTGTAGTCAGAGCTACAAGGACACCTCCTCCAGAACTGCCAACGAACCAGGAATCTGCTTTGAGACCTTAAACAAAGCAAAACAGCACAAGAGTGCAGCTGAAGCATCCGGGCGGTCCAAACCTCATATATGTCAAATCCAAGGACAAAACAAAAGACTCTGGTAAAAAACAACCATGCCACCACAACTCCAGTTCCTCAGCGGCCACCACCACACCAAGCCCTGAGGAAACTGTGAGTGAAAATGCCCACATTCACAAACCTGGAGCATGCGCTCTAGGGGTTGTGAATAAAAAACCAAGAACTGACAAACCATTCTCCCAAAACCATAAGCTCGTCACAGCTCCCCCATATTCTAGTATTTGGGAAGAGTTTGATGCTTCCCTCAGAAAAGTAATGGATGCTGTATCCTCGGAGAGTCTAAAAGAACGGGATTCTAGAAAGAAATGGGAAAAATATGATGCTTTGTTCAGAACCATGCTGAAAGACATGAGGGTTGGAAAGGGTGGCTCTGAGCAGGCATGACTAGTCGTGAAAAGGGGCCTGGGTAAAAGGGGCACCCTCCAGGGTACACATCAGCTCATTTGTAAACAAAAGGGGGGACAGCGCTTGGGGGATAAACAGATGGCTGCCAAAAAGTTCCAGGCCCGGGTTGTTGTAAAAATTTTAAAAAGGGCTAAAGAGGTAATGGGGGGGTGAAGGGGGAAACAAAAACAAAAAGATGCCCCCTACTGGAGGCTCTCAAACTGGCTTGTCTGAAAATGGGGAGGCGGAATCAGACTCTGGTTTAGCAAATTCCCCAGAGGGCTCTATAGACAGGTCCCGTTCTACTCCCAATGACCCTCATGGAGGCGCCTCAGAGTCTGCCTCTCAAATAGCATCAGATGTAGAAGATGCCACTAATGATCCCGTAGAGGAACCCCCAAGTAACCCTGAAAATACCGAGGTGTATATGGAGAGAGTGAGAAGTTGGCAATGTGAATTATCCAGATTTGGGGGTCGGTGTATTGTGAGGAATTTTGTTTTGTCAATCTTGAGCAAATACGTTCAGCTCAGCAGGTTGTTGAAGCCATACACCGGGGAATACAGTTAGTGCTCGATGACGTTAATGGTAGGGTAGGCCCTGATGATTATGTTCAGTTACGTTTAGAGAGCGTAATTTAACTAACTCTTTGTTTTCGGTCAAAAGAACTAGGGATGAGCTGTCTGCTGAGGATTTCTTAAATCAGACCTCAAAGCTGCTACAGAGCAATAGAGAGTTGCATGTCGATGGGACATTGCGCCTCGTTGTGACAGTTGTAAAAAAACGGGGGGGCGCTCATAGAGTTTTAAATTCTATCCTTAGTAGTCAAATTATTCCTAAAAAAGACCGTATTTAGTAGACCTGACTTACACTGGTACCAATCTGTGTTTTGCGGGTGGGCTCTCGGCCGTCATGTCCGATCGTAAACCTACGGACGTGGAATTGTTAGCAGAGGCGAGAAAGTTGCATGAGAAACTGGAGTGGTCAGATCAAAAAAAGGTTATGCTCAGTGACATAGCAAAGTTTGAACAGCATTTAGGAGTTAACATACAGGTGGTGCTGTATACGGCCAAAGGCGGCTGGGGCTTTTTTTAAACGGGGGGCACAGTGTACCCCAAGACTTATTTTATCCTGTTGCACGATGAGCATTACTATGGGGTTCTGGATGTAAAAAATTTGTTCGGAGCAAAAAATTGTGAGTTTTTCCACACAGCGTACAGCCACGACCACTCTTGCAGGTATCGTTGCCGCCTCTGCTTGAGCGTAACGTGCTCAGACAGCGTGGGCGTGCAGCAGCAGTGTCCTAGCTGTAGACTGTATTGTCGGTCCAAAGAGTGTTTAGACAGACATATCGACTGTGCATCAAAAAAACAAGTTGAATGCCTGTCTAAAACTTTGTGTGATAAGTGTCAGTCTTACGTGGATAAGTGGCATAGGTGTAAAGGGAGGCGGTGTAAGCAGTGTCAGGGTTTGATCGTTGGTGATGTAGACGGTCACCTCTGTTTTATGGACCGCCTTAGAAAGCCCAAATCTTCAGAAAAGTATGTGTATATATAATATATTTTTTTTTTATGATTTCGAATGCACGTAGGAGACCGGGTTGCACACTCCCAATTACATTTTTGCTATGTCTCTAAAGCCAGAAAAATCCTGAGAATTTAAGGGCGATGAGTGTCTTTCTGTGTTTGTTAAGACCTTTATTGGCAAAGAGTTTTGGGACTACAAGTTCCTAGCACACAATTCTAAAGGTTATGATGTGTACTTCATTGTTAGACAGTTACTCAAGGAAAAGATGGGCCTAGAACTGATCACTCAGGGTAGTAAACTAATGTGCGTGGAAGTTAAGGCCCTGGGCATTCATTTTATAGACTCTTTAAACTTCTTGCCCATGAAGCTTAGCAACCTACCGCAGGCGATGGGGTTTGAAGGGTGCAAAGGGTATTTTCCACACTTTTTTAACACGTTAGAAAATCAAAATTACTCGGGGCCTATGCCCCGTATGGAGCACTATGGTGTAGAAAGCATGATGACCAGAGAAAAAGCAGAGTTTCTCGACTGGTATTGGGACCACAGCTCTGAGGCGTTTGACTTGCAGAAAGAGCTCGCGTATTACTGTCAGCAGGATGTCAAAATTTTGAGACAGGCCTGTATTCTATACAGAAAAGAGATTATGAAAATGACGGAGAAGGGAGATGTAGTAGAGAAAGAACCTGGTAAATTCACAGAGATAAAACTGTGTATAGATCCATTCCGGTACATAACACTGGCATCTGTCTGCATGGTTATGTACAGGTTTATGTTTTTGGAGCCTAACACGGTAGCTCTTCTCCCTCCAGACAACTATCACAGGCAGAAAAAGAGATATTCGACCCCATCTATTCAGTGACTGTTGTGTATATCTCTCACAAAGAAAATATACAAATACGGCATGCTTTACAGGGTGGGGAACTACAGGTAGGCCCCTACTTTTTAGACGGTTATGCTGATGTTGATGGGGTACGCACAGCCTTTGAGTTTAACAGGTGTTTTTTCCACGGCTGTGTCACCTGTTATTGTGAAAAAGCACAAAATCCTATGACGGGGACATCTTTAGGGTTTCTTTATTACAAGACGCAGCTCAAGACCGACTATCTGAAACTACTTAGTTTTGTGGTGAGGACTCTTTGGGAGCATGAGTGGGAGGTGATGAAAGAAACAGACAGGGAGCGTGCAGACTTTTTAAACCGAGCCCAGTTACCCCAGCCTCTCGTGCCTAGGGATGCTCTTTTTGGGGGGAGGACAAACGCTATCTGCCTATATTACAAGCCTAACCCCGGGGAAGAAATCCACTATTATGATTTTACCAGCCTGTACCCTTTCATAAACAAAACCAAAGAATACCCTATCGGACACCCCGATATAGTCTATGATAAATTTGGACCCCTTGCAAATTATTTTGGAATTGCAAAAGTTAAAGTGTACCCCCCGCGAGGCCTCTTTCCCATTGTTACCTGTCAGAGTGGGTGGCAAGCTTATGTTCCTGCTATGCCGAACCGGTGCGGAAACTGAGCAGCGGGAGACATGCACCAATACTGATGAGGAGCGGGCCATCCTGGGGACTTGGTGCACGGTGGAATTGAACGCAGCCATAGCGAAGGGGTACGCGGTGGCTAAGATCTATGAAATCTGGTATTTTAATGAAAAATCTGAAATTCTTTTCAGAGTACATAAAATTACACCTCTGCCAGAAACAAGAGGCTTCAGGGTATCCCAGTTGGTGCACAGACAAGGAAAAACAAAATAAGTACGTTAGCGATTTCTACCAGAAAGAAGGCGTGCATTTACACCAACACGAGATCAGATCAAACCCTGCTAAACGCCAAATCGCTAAACTGTTTTTAAATTCTCTGTGGGGTAAATTCGGCCAAAGATCCAACCTACCCAACACCAGCAGCGTGAGAGACCCTGACAAACTCTTGCAGTACCTGTTCTCCCCCAATTATGAGGTTTCATCCTGCGAGTTTATTGATGATGAAACAGCGTGCGTGTCGTGGAAGCACGCAAAATACCGATACTGTCTCTGGCAATACCAATGTTTTCATAGCCTGTTTCACCACCGCTTATGCCCGCTTAGAATTATACAGCCTCCTAGACGGTCTGCAAGAGCGGTGCCTGTACCACGATACTGACTCGGTGATATTTGTGAAAAGGGAGGGTGACTGGAATCCCCCTCTTGGGGATTATTTAGGGGACCTCACGAGCGAGATCCCGCCAGATCAACACATCACCGAGTTTGTGTCGGCAGGCCCAAAAACCTATGGGTATAAGCTGTCGGGTGGAAAGACCTGTATGAAAGTCAAAGGTATTAACCTAAACGTAGCAAACTGTGAAAAGATCAACTTCGACAGTTTGAAAGATCTAGTCCTGGACTATTGCATGGGTCTGCAAGAAAACACCTCAAAAAAGATAGAGGTGCAGCAGCCCTCTATCGTAAGAAACAAAAACCAGTGGCAAATAGAGACAAAAACCCCTTAAAAAGACACACACAAAGTGGTTTACAACAAGAGGGTCCTAGGAGAAGGTTTTAAAACCCTGCCCTACCGCTTTTGAAAAAATGGATACGAGGTGGAAACATCCCTTTTCTGCAATTCTCGTGGGGCCTAGCAACTGCGGGAAAAGTTACTTTATAAAAAACGTGTTGGATAATGCCAAACACACACTGTCTGTTATGACTGAGAATATCGTGTGGCATTACAGTTGTTGGCAACCTCTGTATAAAGAACTGCTTTGTAAATATCCCTTTATCAATTTTGTGGAGGGGCTGCCTGATGCTTTTGACAATGACAGTTTTTGTTTCCTACTAATAAAGTAAATATGATTATCATAGACTATCTGATGAACTCTGCTTGTGAAAGCAATGAAATCGAGAAAGCCTTTACCAAGTACGTGCATCACAGAAACCTGAGCATTATGTATATAGTTCAAAACGTATTTTGTCAGGGGAAAAGAGTTGCACGATTAACCTAAACACAAAGTACATCGTTCTGTTCAAAAACCCCAGGGATAAATTACAAATTGCTACGCTCGCTCGGCAAATGTACCCCGGCAAAGCTCAATTCTTTCTAGAAGCTTTCGAGGATGCTACCAAAAGACCTTATGGCTACCTGGAAGGTGGATTTAAATGCTTCCACACCAGAAGCTTATAGACTAAGAACTGGTCTTTTTCCCTCCAGACTGGCCGGGGGTTTATACTTTGAAAAGAACAACAGCCGGGTATAAAAAGAGAGAACTTATCGGCAGGTCCCTTTTTAACAGCCGGGGCTGCTGACTGAAAACATGTCTAGCTGCGTGAAGAGAAACCTGGGCCTTTTAAAATTACTTAGCAAATCGTCCCTGCAGCAAAGGAGGGCTATACTGTGTTCGGCCTCTGACGATCTAGTAGCGGCCATCTCAGAAATAGCGCTCAATACCTTAAAAGGAAACGTATCTTTAACACAGAATCAAGTGCATGTGCTGAAAAAGAAATGCACGCTTATAAACCCTTTGTGTAATAAAAGGGTTTCAATTAAAAGAAAAAAGCATCTGGTGAAGCAGTGGGAGGGGTTTATCGGACCTCTGTTAAGTTTTGCTATCCCTCTGATAACGGGGCTTTTAACTAATCGATAATGGAGTATGCAGAAAAAATGTTCCTGGTGCCCAGCCACCAGTTGGAGCAATCAAGGGCTCCCCCTCCAGCAGAGGAAAATATCAGAACAACTGCAACTCGCTTACTGGATTCTGAAATGAAGTCTCTTCTTCAAAGAACTGACTTGGCCGAATACGAAAAGGCTAAACTTTACAGCGCCGTGCTTCAAAGGTACCTAACGTACATGAAGCAGAGCGATGCGGATAAAGGGAAAATAAGTCTGTTTCTACCGGAACAGGAACAAAGTGTGACTGCCACACCCCCAGAAACACCAAAGAACTCAACCTCTGTTACTCAGGAGATGTTGGATAACGTGAATAAGCATTATAAGAAAAATGCAATAGTATTGCTAAATAAGCTGGGCCAGGATAAAAATCTCTCTTCATGGAACGATAAAGGGTCTTTTGTGTACAAAGGCTCCGTGGTTAATGGTTCTAACATGCTCGACTTAGTCAGGGCCGTCACCCAGACTCGCTCTGTTCCTAGCAGACATGTACCTAAAGGATGGGATGTGTTTATGAATGCCATGGTGGAACTGAAGGTACCATCTTCCGTCATGGGCAATGCGGCCAACAGAGATCTTTTGGAACGCCTCAAAGCCTCGACTGCTGACACCAGGGTGGATCGAGAAACCGTGATCCCTTTTTTGCCATCTAAAAAACGAAAATTGGCTAAAAGAGCCGAATGGCTCAGTGTGTAATGTTTTTCACATTCTAATTTTTTTTTTTAAACTGGTAATGTTTTGCTTTAAATAAAATATTTCTATAATTTAAAAAAAAAAATCTGTGTACTTTTTCTCAATTGGTCATTGTTTTTTTTTGATTGTTTGTTTGTTTGTTTTTTTTAAACCAACCAAACATCAATTGTCTTTAAACCCCTCAGCTGGGGTGCTTTATTGGGTAACATGGCTATGAAAATCATTGCAAGATACACATGTCTGGGCTTGTTGAAACATGGTTTGAGCAAGGCTAGGCATGCCCAAGAATTTAAATTTATTTTTTACAAAATTCATCACCATCCGGTCATTTTGCACTAAGTCGTTAGAATACAATTTTAAAATCTGGTCAAAAGATAAACCCTTGCTACGATGATGTAAGAAAAACACACAGTGATAGCCGCAGGCGACGGAGCGGGGGTCTTGTACAGATACAAGGCGAGCCAGTGTTCACCCGGTTGGTTGTGTGGATGCGTGTTCACCACCAACCCTAGCGGTCTCTGAGACAGCTTGCCTCCTGGGAACCAATCGCAAGGGAACACATCTAAGAAATTCTTTTTTGTGTAAGGGTCCATTGATAAGACACGTGAGAGCTGCACGGTGTCCATCTTCACATGTAGTCAAACAGAACATTTCTCCTCTGATTTATTTCTATGACATTGTCAAAAACCCCATACACAATCATATTGACGGTAACCGTTAAAGCCTTCCCAAAACATATTTCTGCTCTCAGGTTCCTGGTTTTAATCAGGGAATAGTGATCAGCGCATTCCTGGTCGGGAGACAGGTCAAAAGCAGAAAGGGTCTAACCCTGTGCAAACTCTTCACGGTCGATTAACAGAGAACGATCTTTCATGTGTTTACCAGCTGTCTGTACCAAATTCATGTATTCTCTCATGCAGCGTCCTGCCTCGAAGTCCGGTTGCAGAGGCTTGGTCGGTATCTGTTCACCATCCACATACAAGGCCACAAAATTAATATCATAATGTTTAAAATGAAAGGGATTTTTAGCGTAACTTCCGCTAAAGGCATCATTATCCACAAACCCTAGGACAAGCATTTTGGGTAACTGTCCCAAGAACAGGTTCTCCTGGTTACTGACCCTGCTGCCCGCGGGGATGCTAAACACTTTCATTCCCACACGGTCCACGGGGTATTTAGCATTAGCGGTAAGCAGGGCCTCTGCGTGCCCCAGATGGACTCCTGGGGCCACCCGTACTTTCTTCACAAAAAGGGACGCTGATACAATGAGCAGTTTAAAGCCTTCAGCCGCACTGCCCATTAAACAGAAAGCGTCTTTACTGCGCGTCAGTTTAATTTTCACATCCACTCCATTTAACAAAAGTTTTTCTTGAAAAAAGAGGTCACTGTGTAAATGACCCAGCAGCTCTACCATTCTGCTCTCGGCCGTCAGCTTTGCACGCCTCACAAACCCTAGATTCCCTCCATCCAATTCTGTTTCTTCATGTTGTCCAGCAGTGTCTTTGTAAAACAGGCCGGCGGAAAATTGTGTGGCGAGGGTGTCGTCGCTGTAATTGAGCACCGATTCTATAAAGGCCCTGTAAGGGTAACAGTTGTTGCTTTTGCTTATGAGGCGGTCTCCCAGGGTGACATCCAACTGACTGAAAATAGAGGCCATGGGGTAATTTACCAGGCCCACTTCGGCGTCCACGGCGAGTTCAGTTCCGTCTCCTTTTACAATCTTGCAACACAGGTACAGCAGCGTGTCGTTTAAATCCATATAATCTATGCCATTCCCTGCTATAAAAAAATCAATGGGGGCAGACTCCGTAATGGACGATAGAGGTGGCACCTCGATGTAGATGCTTTTCTCGATGCTGGTCTGCGTAGGGGCTATTTGAAACAAGTCTAGTTCGGATTTGGTGCACTCTTCAGACCCGCAGTGAACAAAAGCCATGTTGATTAAAATATGTCTCTTTTACCAGGCATCTCCTCTTTCGCCCAGGCTTCCTCTTGGACTTTCGCTTATGGCCTGCCCTGCGTGTCAAAGCCCTTCTTTTAAAGGGTTTCAGGGGACCTGTGCGTCGCGGGTATGACATATTTCTCTTTCTCTTCCTCCTTTTAATGTACATCAGCCCCGATCCTTCCTGTGAAGCTGTATTCCCCACCTTCTCCAGAACAGCACGGGAGACATGACCTACCACATCTTTAGCTATGTTTTGAGCGGCGGTTTTTACATGGGGTTTAATAATCTCTAGCCCCCTCCTCAAAAGCGGTACGGCTTTTCGAAAGAGGCTACGAAATATTCCACCCACACCCGCCCCGTACATCACTGGGGCCCCATGATATCCAGGAAGGGCGTATCCAACCTGGGCTTTGTAATAGTTCCTGTAGATGGTGGGGTCGCCATAATTTTTTGGGATCGCCATAATAGTGTTTTGCTTTTTAGAAACCTCGCTCTCTCCGCGGACGCAGATGCAGCTTGATGATCACCTTGCCGAAGCGAAATGAGACATGTCTGTTCTGATCTGTCTTTATTTCAATGATGATGGTGTTGATGTGGTGTTTACTGACAAGGACATAATGAGGTTTATCGTAGGTAATGGTAACAAACTCGTTGTTCCTTCCTCGGACAGGGACGCAGCGTAACGGGGGAACAGAAAAGTCCCCCACAAACTGGTGTTCTACGATATCCATGTATAGATACAAGGAGTTAAAACCTCCTGTGATGTCTGCCGAGAAGGGGAATTTTTGGACGTTGCGCTTGGGGCCCAAACCCAGAATGTTAGCTAGCTCCCCACCAGTAGAAAACACATACATAAAATCAGTAGATTTAAGTTTCACTTTTCTACCCACAGGGTCGTAGTTCATGACCACCTCAGGAGGTCCAGGATGACGAGCCACATTGCTGTTCATATGCTCCAGTAATTCGGGTATGGTCGAGTAATAATCTCGTCGTAGGATGAAATTCCACGTTGTAGCTCCAAAGGTGATTTCAAAAGGGGTGTCTTTGTTGATAGTATTCCAGCTGTGCGGGTATTGTATTTCCACTAACCCCACCTCCCAGGCACCTGGGAGATCCAAGGGCTTAATTAGCTGTATTGTAAAGTTCGAGATGGTGTTTTGGGGAAAAACTGCAAACCTGCCATCGCTCATTTTTTCTCTCTCTCTCTCTCTGTCTTTGCAGAAGGAATCTTTTTTGTTCGTGTCTAGATGTCACAGAGTTGAGAAGCTTCCACCCAGCTGTTAAACTTATTGGGCCACCCCAACCATTTCACCAATAGCTGCTTTTTTCTCCCTTTTCCTTTCTCCGCTAGAACTTTTTCAATTCTGTAAATCCTGTCTCGTTTGGGGTTTACTTTTTGTAATTCTTCAGGGTAAAAAGATCCAGTAACTGCCTCACCCTTGTAATCTTTTAATCGGTATACAGGTCTCTGGTCCCTGGTTAAGGCTTCATCCACTATGAATATCTCATCGGTAAACGTCTGTTCATAACCTTTTTCAAAAGCGCCTTTGGTTTTAGATAGTCTCACGAGGTCACCTTTTCTAAAAGGGGCAACAACCGGTTTTATTTTAAAACCATCTCTGTAAACCGTTTTCCATACCTTCAGAGAATTTGAAGGATTAACATCAACGGGTCTGGTACGTCTAGTTCTGTGAAAGCTCTGGTTGTAACTCTTTATAAAGTCAGGTAAGATATCAATGTAGCGAAAGGTGTTATGGGCTGTAAAATATCTCCATATAGTAGTTTTTAAAGTTCTGTTAAATCGTGCCACAACCCGCTTTGACTTCATTATTGGTAATAAAATGGTGAACTCCGTGCTGCTTTAAAAATCCGCTTAAAGGTTTGTTTAAAAATTCTTTCACCCGATCGGTTTGTAATTTTTGAGGCACGCAATCTTCGCTGAAAATAGCTTTAAAGGCCTTGGATACCTCACCACTCGTCTTGTCTTTTAGGCCTACGGCCCAGGCATATTTGGATAGAATGTCTATCACTGTTAAGATGTACTTAAAACCACTGTTGTGTTTGGAGAACTGGTGCATATCCATCAAATCTGCCTGCCACTGCGCATCCACATCTGAAACAATGGTCTTGTTTCTTTTAAAACGTATTCGAGCCGGTTTGTGTAAAGTGTAAGCATCCTGGTCTGAAAGCCATGCTGTTACCTGTCTTCTGTTTAAAGTTTTACTATGCTTTCTGGCCACTTGAAAAAGAGGGTTGACCCCGCCGAAGCTCCCAACTTCCCGGGGGGCGTAATATATTTTCTTTAACAGAGCCGTCTGTGTAGACATGACTGTTACTGGTACCGTCTTTTACAATCACAAGTATGAAAGGGACACATTCATATTGACACATTTAAATAAGTTTTATTAATCGCCTGGTTTAACACGACCTTTTACAGCTGCCTGTAAAAATGGATGCCATGACCCCTACCATCAGGGAGTCTCAGATGGTTCATTCTTCCATTTTGTCCTTTTTGGCTTGAGATCTGTGTCTCAGAAATGAGCAAAAACAGCTGATGCACAATATATTTACTCACACAGGGCTACCGATGTGTAAGTTCTTAAAGGCCTCTAAAAAGGCATTGTCGAGCTGTTGAGAGATTTTCAGAAAAGACAACGTGTAAGCACCCCCACTGCTTGTTTTTTAATTTATGCAACCCCCGGTTCCTAACCCATTACCCACCCCTCCTTGACCGCCGCTTCTTAATCATTCATTTTACCTGAGTGCCGTCTTTTCCATTCGCCTTGTCCAGCGGTGCCTCCCCCGAGCCGCGATCGCCTTCCACCTCTGAGGGGGTGGACAAAGAGAGGCCGTCACGCTCATCGGGGTGCCTCACGAGGGTTTCGGGGTTGGGTTCTGGCGTATCCATCAACGGTTGGGTCAAAGGGTCGTCCTCGGAACTGTCGCTGATGTAGCGCTTTCTCCACACAAGTCCAAAGGTGCTCGGGGCTAAAACAAAGTCCGAAGTTCTCACGGGTGTGGTGAAGGAGTCCATGTTTCCTCTCAGCAGCCTTTCCGCGATTTTGAAAACACGTGTCCTTGGTAAGAGATGGCTGCCTCCTCTGTCTGGCGCTGGGACTTATGGGGTAATGGTGCTGCACTCTGATTGGTGGAGGGCCTTGGGAGGAGTTCTTAGTGGGGTCACATGACTCACTTCCGGAGGGGTCACCCCAACCCGGAAGTCACCCTGATTGGTCAAAATCTCCTCTCGGGGTGGTCCTTTCGGGAGGAAACCCCTCTTGATTGGTAGAGGTTGGTGGGGGAAGTTCTTAGAAGGGTCACATGACCGACTTCCGGACCGGTCACCCCTGCCACGGAAGTCACTCTGATTGGTCAAAATCTCCTCTCGTGGCGGTCCTATCGGGACGAAACCCCTCCTGATTGGTAGCGGGTGGGAGGAGTTCTCAGAGGGGTCACATGACACACCTTGCTTCTGGTCAGGTGGCACCTTGACCCTGGAAGTAATACCCCCATGGGGTGGGACTTCCGGTGACAGGTGGGCGGGACCAAGGAGTCAAGGGGCGGGGCTTAAGGGGTCAAGGGGCGGGGTTAGGGTTTGATTGACGGTAGGGCCCTTATACAACTAACATACAACTGACAAATGCAGCCCTATGCCACCCCTGCTTGGGTGTGTCGGGGATAGGACAGTGGAATGGCTGGACAATTCTACACTTCAGCAATTCTAGGCTGTGGAACAGTGGCTAGGTTAGCCTAGGCATAAAGCCACCTGGTTCCACAGCTCTGCCTTCTGCACTGCACTATCTGAGAGGCACAAGACAGACTCAAGCCCCTGATCTCTTAAATTTGGTTCATCAGGAGACCATTCTTTTTCCAGGAAGGTCTTTTCAGTAAGCTGCTGTTTGGGAATTTTTAATTTAAAAGGGAAGAACAATGGACCACTTTGGGGCAAAGTATTCAAAGAAATTAAATAATTTTGAACTACTGAACAAAGAGAATATTTGAATGAGCAATTCTGTCAGGAACGTAAAAGGCACATGAAAAAATAGAAATAAAGTAGAGGTCTGGATACATAGATATCACTCGATTTATTTTTAGGCATAAAACAAGTAAGCATCATGAGATCCCTTAGTTACTCTACATCACCAGTCAGCTACAACTGAAGAATGAAATATTTATAGCAGCTAGCTATTTTGCCCAGATCCTCTTGAGCTGAACTTGGAAGAAGGCTTGAATAGAGGAAGAGGCAAAGGTGGCTTAAAAATACCTCTGTGCTTCCCCCATCCTGGGGGCATGTTATAGCAGCCTCTGAGTCTGCTGTAGTGATCACTGAAACACCCCCTTCCACCTTGACATGCACCTTGTTCTAGATAAGGCTGGGGGGACTGGTGTAGGAAACTCTATGCTAGACAAGAGGAATCACCAGATGTCCGTTAAAGCAGTTTTTGAGTCAATTGTCAAGTGTAAATATACTGTATTTGTATTGACATTGTTATAGTAATACTTTCAGAAAATGTCAGCATGGTGCAGGGTTTAAATGCAGTCTGCATTTCTGTTATTTAAAGCCTGGCTCAAGTCAAAATATGCTCTCATCTGAAACTGGGCATTAGAAATTTCATCCCAGGAGCACGATTTGTGAATAAAGATTGTCAATAAAATAATTATGGCCATTTTTTAATGTACCAGTGCGGGGAGGGGAAGCATTAAGCAGGTTTATATCTTCTTTTGTGCTTCTGCAAGTTAAAAGGAAATGTTGCTGGTCAATAATCTATAACTTTAATTAGGCCTTTTAAATATGCAATCCCCCAAAAGGCATGTGCAATAATTAGATATGTTTTTACTGTTTGTCTACTACTTACTTACATGCTTAGGTCAAGAGACATTATTTTAAGAGTTCCCCAGTTACTCACGTACCTGTGGGACCATAGAGCACAGGATCTAACAGAGTGGGACCAGTATTATGATATTACTAAAAGACATTCTGTTTTCAGGTGGGTCACTGGGGTCAGCTGATTCATTTCCTTTCCTGGTTCTTTATTATAGGTGGGGGACCAGTGGACTTGTTCCATGGGATATCTGCATTCTTGTGGGGAAAAGAGGCCAAGTCCACCCTGCAGCAGAAATGCTTGGAAAGATTCCTTGTGCACTCTCTATTGGAAAATCAAAGCTCTAATGCCATTGTGCATCATCTCAGCCCCTGAGTACAGTTGTAGAGTCAGCTAAGTGGCATCAGCAGGCCACCGAGCACTGTTTTTTCCCCACATCTGCAACCAAAGGGATCATAGAATATCAGGGTTGGAAGGGACCTCAGGAGGTAATCTAGTCCAACCCCTGCTCAAAACAGGACCAATCCCCAACTAAATCATCCCAGCCAGGGCTTTGTCAAATCTGACCTAAAAAACCTCTCAGGAAGGAGATTCCACCACCTCCCTAGGTAACCCATTCTAGTGCTTCACCACTCTCCTAGTAAACCAGTTTTTTTCTAATATCCAACCTAAACCTCCCACACTACAACTTGAGACCATTACTCCTTGTTCTGTCATCTGGTACCACTGAGAACAATCTAGATCCATCCTCTTTGGAACCCTCTTTCAGGTAGTTGAAAGCAGCTATCAAATCCCCCCTCATTCTTCTCTTCTGCAGATTAAACAATCCCAGTTCCCTCAGCCACTCCTCATAAATCATGTGCTCCCACCCCCAAGTCATTTTTGTTGCCCTCCTCTGGACTCTTTCCAATTTTTCTATATCCTTCTTGTAGTGTGGGGCCCAAACTGGACACAGTACTCCAGATGAGGCCTCACCAATGCCGAATAGAGGGGAATGATCATGTCCCTCGATCTGCTGGCAACGCCCCCACTTATACAGCCCAAAATGCCATTAGCCTTCTTGGCAACCAGGGCACACTGTTGACTCATATCCAGCTTCTCGTCCACTGTAACCCTAGGTCCTTGTCTGCAAAACTGCTGCCTATCCATTCGGTCCCTAGTCGGTAGTAGTGCATGGGATTCTTCCGTCTTAAGTGCAGGACTCTGCACTTGTCCTTGTTGAACCTCATCGGATTTCTTTTAGCCCAATCCTCTAATTTGTCTAGGTCCCTCTGTATCCTATCCCTACCCTCCAGCATATCTACCACTCCTCCCAGTTTAGTGTCATCTGCAAACTAGCTAGGGCACAGTCCACGCCATCCTCCAGATCATTAATGAAGCTATTGAATGAAACCGGCCCAAGGACCAACCCTTGGGGCATTCTGCTTGATACTGGCTGCCAACTAGACATGGGGCCATTGATCACTACCCGTTGAACCTGACAATCTAGCCAGCTTTCTATCCACCTTACAGTCCATTCATCCAGCTTACAGTTAAATTCATCTTTAACTTGCTGGCAAGAATACTGTGGGAGACCATATCAAAAGCTTTGCTAAAGTCAATGAATAACACGTCCACTGCTTTCCCCTCATCCACAGAGCCAGTTATCTCATCATAGAAGGCAATTAGGTAGTCTAGCATGACTTGCCCTTGGTGAATCCATGCTGACTGTTCTTGATCACTTTCCTCTCCTCTAAGGGCATTAGAATTGATTCCCTGAGGACCTGCTCCATGATTTTTCCAGGGATCGAGGTGAGGCTGACTGGTCTATAGTTCCCCGGATCCTCCTTCTTCCCTTTTTTAAAGATGGGCACTACATTAGCCTTTTTCCAGTCATCCGGGTCCTCCCCCCGATTGCCATGAGTTTCTAATCCAAACATGGTAAATTTTTCCACAACATGGCCAATGGCTCTGCAATCACATCCGCTAACTCCTTTAGCACCCTCGGATGCAGTGCATCCGGCCCCATGGACTTGTGCTCATCTAGCTTTTCTAAATAGTCCTGAACCATTTCTTTCTCCACAGAGGGCTGGTCATCTCCTTCCCATGCTGTGCTGCCCAGTGCAGCAGTCTGGGAGCTGACCTTGTTCGTGAAGACAGAGGCAAAAAAAGTATTGAGTACATTATCTTTTTCCACATCCTCTGTAACTAGGTTGCCTCCCTCATTCAGTAAGGGATCCACACTTTCCTTGACTTTCTTCTTGTTGCTAACATACCTGAAGAAACCTTCTTGTTACTCTTAACATCTCTTGCCAGCTGCAACTCCAAGTATGATTTGGCCTACCTGATTTCACTCCTGCATGCCTGAGCAATACTTTTATACTCCTCCCTGGTCATTTGTCCAGTCTTCCACTTCTTGTAAGCTTCTTTTTGTGTTTAAGATCAGCAAGGATTTCACTGTTAAACCACGCTGGTTGCCTGTCATATTAACTATTCTTTCTACACATCGGGATGGTTTGTTCCTGCAACCTCAATAAGGATTCTTTAAAATACAGCCAGCTCTCCTGGACTCCTTTCCCCCTCATGTTATTCTCCCAGGGGATCCTGCCCATCAGTTCCCTGAGGGAGTCAACGTCTGCTTTTCTGAAGTCCAGGGTCTGTATTTTCCTGCTCTCCTTTCTTCTTTGTGCCAGGAACCTGAACTCGACCATCTCATGGTCACTGCCTCACAGTTTCCGATCCACTTTTGCTTCCTCTCCTAATTCTTCCCTGTTTGTGAGCAGCAGATCAAGAAGAGCTCTGCCCCTAGTTGGTTCCTCCAGCACTTGCACCAGGAAATTGTCCCCTACACTGTCCAAAAACTTCCTGGATTGTCTGTCCACCACTGTATTGCTCTCCCAGCAGATATCGGGGTGATTGAAGTCCCCCATGAGAACCAGGGCCTGTGATCTAGTAACTTCTGTTAGTTGCTAGAAGAAAGCCTCATCCACCTCATCCCCCTGGTCTGGTGGTCTATAGCAGACTCTCATCATGACATCACCCTTGTTGCTTACACTTCTAAACTTAATCCAGAGACTCTCAGGTTTTTCTGCAGTTTCATACTGGAGCTCTGAGCAGTCATACTGTTCTGTTACATACAATGCAACTCCTCCACCTTTTCTGCCCTGCCTGTCCTTCCTGAACAGTTTATATCCATCCATGACAATACTCCAGTCATGTGATTTATCCCACCAGGTCTCTGTTATTCCAATCACATCATAATTCCTTGACTGTGCCGGGACTTCCAATACTCCCTGCTTTTTTCCCAGGCTTCTTGCATTTGTGTATAGGCACTTAAGATAACTTGCTGATCGTCCTGATTTCTCAGTATGAGGCAGGAGTCCTCCCCTCTTGTGCTCTCCTGCTCATGCTTCCTCCCAGCATCCCACTTCCTCACTTACCTCAGGGCTTTGGTCTCCTTCTCCCAGTGAACCTAGTTTAAAGCCCTCCTCACTAGGTTAGCCAGCCTGCTTGCAAAGATGCTCTTCCCTCTCTTCGTTAAGTGGAGCCCGTTTCTGCCTAGCACTCCTTCTTCTTGGAACACCATCCCATGGTCAAAGAATCCAAAGCCTTCTCTCCGACACCACCTGAGTAGCCATTCATTGACTTCCATGATTCAACAGTCTCTACCTGGGTCTTTTCCTTCCACAGGGAGGATGGACGAGAACACCACTTGCGCCTCAAACTCCTTTATCCTTCTTCCCAGAGCCACATAGTCTGCAGTCGTCCACTCAAGGTCATTCTTGGCAGTATCATTGGTGCCCACGTGGAGAAGCAGGAAGGGATAGCGATCCGAGGGCTTGATGAGTCTCGGCAGTCTCTCCGTCACATCATGAATCCTAGCTCCTGGCAAGCAGCACACTTCTCTGTTTTCCCAGTTGGGGCAGCAGATAGATGACTCAGGTCCCCGACCACCACCACCCGCCTCCTTCTCTTGGGAGCGGTGGTCGTGGAACCCCCATCCCTAGGACAGTGTAGGGGACAATCTCATGCCTTCCAATCAGTGGAGTCTCCTTCTACTCCCTTCCCTCAGATGTACTATCTAGTCCACTCTCCACATTAGTACCTGTGGAGAGAACATGAAAACGGTTGCTCACCTGTATGTGCATTGCTGGTACATGGACACTCCTCTTTCTTCTTCTGGAGGTCGCATGCTGCCAAATTTCTTCACCATCCTTCTGTCCCTGCTGCGCTACCTGCTCTGATTCTTAAGAATGTTGTGCCCATGGAAGCATATCCTGATGTCTGTCCAGGAAATCTTCATTTTCTCTTATGCAATGCAGGGTTGATACTTGTTTTCCAGACCTTGAAACTTCTCATCCAATATGGAGACCAGCTTGCACTTTGTACAGACAAAGTTGCTTCTGTCCTGTGGAAGAAAGACAAACATGGCACATCCTGTGCAGGTCACAACAGCTGATCGTTCACCATCCATATTACATTCCTTGTCAGAGCTTCCTCAGCTGTTGCAGCAACTACTCAGAATTGCCTGCAAGTTGAAAGCCTCAGTGGGCTCTCCCTGGCGAACTCCCAGTCAAACTCCCTCTGTTAGCCTCTCTGCTGTTCGCCGCTCAGCTGGTTCACAGCTGAACTGGGATGGTTGGGTGCAGGATACTTATGGTCTTCAAAGATATGTGCTGGTGATTTGTGGGGAGGAAAGAAACCAGTAATACTAGCTACTCTTCCTCTGTCAGAATGGTAGAATAAGAACATAAGAACGGCCATACTGGGTCAGACCAAAGGTCCATCTAGCCCATTATCCTGTCTTCTGACAGTGGCCAATGCCAGATACCCCAGAAGGAATGAACAGAACAGGTAGTCATCAAGTGATCCATCCCCTGTTGCCCATTTCCAGCTTTTGGTAAACAGAGGCTAGGGACACCATCCTGCCCATCCTGGCTAATAGCTATTGGACCTATCCTCCATGAAATTATCTAGTTCTTTTTTGAACAGCTGTCTTTCTGACCTAAGCAAAGAGATTTTCTATCAGAAGTAGAATAATACAACTAAATGTAAGTTGGGGCAGAAGCCTGTTTGGTGGGAGTGAGTGGATAGACTGTATGGAAGGGGGGATCTGGGAGAATTATGTCTGCTTCGTAAAACATTGACAGATCCTCCAGGTTTGCATGGTTTTCTATTTACCTTTGTCTTTAGCTTTTGGGTTCATACTCTCTCTAATATCAGCTGTCATATAAACCAAGCTGAGAGGGGTCTAATCCTGCAATCTTTATTCAGGTAAAACCTCTACTGACTTCAGTGAAGGTGAAAATCTCAGTGCTAGCTGATAATAGTTTCTTCTTCTTTGTTATATTTACTTTGGGATCATCAGGTTTATAGTGGCACACCACCAGAGAGAAAATTGAATGCTGCTTCATCTATGTTCCTGATGATTTTCTATATATTTTTTTCAACTAAATTTATTTTCTCTAGATTTTAGCAATCTCCTAGCCCTTTCCAAACTGACATTTTGATGTTCCAAGGACAAGGATGGAGAAAAGGGAGGTATTAACTGCTAGGTGCCTCCTGATCAAAACTGGATTACAGCTGAGCTATTTGTGAATTTTGTCCAGTATTTTAGGACTAACGCTTAACTGAATCCTGTTGAGAAATATCACTACAGAGTTCATATTGTTAGGGTACTGGACTCAGCACATAGCTCTGTCACAGTATGGCAAATAATACAATAGTGTTTTGTCTTAGTTTAAAACAGAATTATGGTATCATAGTTACAGCTGGCATAGCCTGATACTGTGTAACGCTGACAGACCACATTGGTCGGGGGGGAAGGATTGAACTGGGGACCTCTGGAGCTTAGTGCATGAGCTTCTGCTGCATGAGGGGGATAGCTCAGTGGTTTGAGCATTGCCTTGTTAAACCTAGGGTTGTGAGTTCAATCCTTGAGAGAGCCAGTTAAGGATCTGGGGCAAAAATCAGTACTTGGTCCTGCTAGTGAAGGCAGGGGGCTGGACTCCATGACCTTTCAAGGTCCCTTCCAGGTCTATGAGATAGCTATATCTCCATATATTTTTTTTCCAAAAAATTGGGGGGAGGGATAGCTCAGTGGTTTGAGCATTGGCCTGCTAAACCCAGGGTTGTGAGTTCAATCCTTGAGGGGGTCATTTAGGGATCTGGGGCAAAAATCTGTCTGGGGATTGGTCCTGCTTTGAGCAGGGGGTTGGACTAGATGACCTTCTGAGGTCCCTTCCAACCCTGACATTCTATTCTATGAGTCTATGAGCTAAAAGCCAACCAGATCTTAGCTGAGGCTTTAGAGCAGACTCATTTTATCTCTCTCTCTAAGTGGCCTCGGTGCCACTAGATGGAACAGAACATCACACCCAGGAATTGTGTGGGTTACAACTGCACCCCATGTGAACCTTCTGTTAACATCACATTTTGCTTGACTCCTTACTGATCAAGACTGTGGCATGAGTTCTCTCTGAACTATATTTCTGAATCATTGGCATAAAAATCATATAATCTCCATTCTTTAACCCAAAATCAAGGAGTGCTTGTTTCATCTAAGACATTTTTCCCCTTGCTTAGTCTGCTGACAGTTAATTTTTAGAATCAAATGAAAACCCTGAGGATTGTCTTAGTATTCCCATTGTGTTTGATGATATGTTTCCTGGTTGTTGTTGTTGTTTTTTTTTTCTTTGAGATCTCTAGGTCTTAAAGAATAGATCCTCAGTGTGGTTTAGTAAAGCAAGCAGGGTCAGAGTTTGTTCTTTGCCTCCAGGATTTGATTAGTATTTTAAGAGTGTTGTTCTGCTGAAACCTCAGAAAAACTCTGCTCTCTCTTGGGCCTTCCTGATTGACTAGCATTATCAATCTTTCCCCAAGTCTCTGCTTCTGAGAATTCAATTTTATAAAATTTTCACTAACTAATTTGCCAGAAGCTTTGAAATTGTAAGCATGTTATTTGCATTTTAGTTCCTGTTTCACAAGTTGCTGCTAATATGGCCATGCCTGGATAAATTAGATTTAGGAAATAAACAAATACAATAATAAATAAATAAATAAATAAATAATCTAACGGGGGATGGGATGGGAAGGGTTGGGAGTGGGGCGTTAATCACAGAGGAGAGAATGACTTCACATGCCATGTTCCTCTCACAGCCAGAGCATTGCCTCTTAGATTATGCTGGGGAAAGTAGAGTGGATACATAAGTTTAGAAGTGTCCAAAAGTACTCAGCTCTGTGTTGACCAATGCATGAACTCAATGTGTGACATTCAAGAGATTTCACCCGTTGGTATCCATTGATAGCTAATTTTAGTTATTATTTGTATTGCTGCAGTCCACAACCAGAATGGGAGCCCCATTGTGCTGATACTGCACAGATGCACCTCACCTACTGCACTACAGAAAGTCGTTCAGATACTTTGGTGTTGAGAGCAGTATAAGACCCTATCTAGAGTAGAGTAGAACTGTGCTAGATCCTATACAAACTAGAGCTGGCCAGGACCCTTCTGACAAAACATTTTTCATCAAAAAATACCAAATTGTCGAGAAGGAGTCTCAGATCCAGGATGGAATTTCAGATCAAAACCAGAGAGAAACCCACCCCAGAACAATCAGTTAGCCTGATGGTCAGAGCACTCATCAGTGATGTGAAGGACCCAGATTAAAGTTTCTGTACTGTCTGATTCTGACTAGGGTCTTAAACCTGAGTCTCCTACAGCCCAGCTGAGTGCCCTAACCACTGGACTAGGAAGTCATTCTCATGTACTCTCATCCAATGAATATTTAATTATTGGCTATCGGCTATAATGAAGTGATATCTTATTCATTTTTTGCAACATATTTCAAAAGAATTGGGTTTTGTTCCACATTGGAATGGAAAAAAATATGTCAAAACCTGAAAACTTTTCATGAAATGAAAGCCTGTAAAAGCATGGAATGGAAGATGATCCATCAGATGACTATTAAAATGAATCAACACAAGGGGTTTCAGGGAAATTTTAAGAACATTTAAAAATAAATACCTGTGTTCACCTAATAAAAAACACACCTAAATAAAGCATATTGACATCATGCTAGCAAAGGAGTCAAAGGTAATAAAAGTACAAACATATCTAGGTAAAGAAATGAAGAAAAAACAGGACTTCCTGTTACAGGAAGGAGGCAAAACAAGTGAACACTTCAAGTTGGCAGAAGTACTAAAATGTTTACTAATAATGATTAATATTATTAATAATTATTTCTATAGTGCCATAGGCTACTCTCATGCTTGATAGATTCAAACAGCCAATGGTGGCTGGAGGGTGGAGAACACTGAAGATGTGTTCTGGCTCCAGCTGAAAGTATGATCACCCTCTGCTGCTGGTAGTGGATGGGTGCCAAAATAAATGTAGTTTGTCCGAGCTCGGATAAATAATTACATTTGCCATTTCCTAGAAGTATTACATTATGTCCTCTGTGGTTATTTTTGTGTCACTTTGCATTATTGTTACATTTGCTTCATTAGAACAGAATACAGCTCAATATATAAGAACACAGGAACAAAATAAAATGTTAGCGAATGCTTGTAATAAAGTTATTCCATTTAAATTGAACAATGTATGCAGCTGACTCATTAATATGCACATATTGTCTAGATTCTCCTTCATATCAACAGCAATATACTTCAAGTATATTTCTGTATACCTGGGAATAATTAAAAATATTCAGAGCATTTCAATACAAATCTATGGCAGTTTCTCCTATTCCTACATTTTCAGAATTCCTATGTGGCTGGTGATTTGATTTTTTTGTATTCTATTATCCTTGATTCTGCTCTTCTATATATTAACACTAGATGTCAAGGAGAGTCATTCAAATATTCATAACATTATTAAAGTGAACACTCTTCACTGGTGCTCGACCAAGTCTTATAGAAAGATCACAAAATCGTATAAGATGCGTTGCAAGAGCAACAATTTGCTGCTATCAGCAATGTAAAGTGCTACTCTTAAATAATGATTTTAAGGGCAGATGCAAGTTTCTCAATTCCCAGAGTACTCAGAAGAATAACAGTGAAAAAAAAAATACCCTGCAGTTATTATTTAACAAGTCCCAAATGATAACGGACCCTACTTCCATATAAGTGACTCTGATATGATTGCTAGACTTGGGGTTATATTAAGTACAGGACCTGATAGATGGTCCCAAGCCATGGAAATTCCACCAGGATGTGTTAAAGTAAGGCACCCATAATACCATTTCCAGTAAGGGTGTGTAATTAGCCAGTGCTGCCCCAAAAGTGGGTGTACTGAAAAAATGTCTCCTTCCTGTCCTCCCTCCCAGCCAGTTTCCAAGGAAAGTGGACATTGTTGTAATTTTACACCACTGTATCTTTCCCTGCCAGCTGCTTTTTCTCCTCTGCAGGGCCACATTAACTCTTCTGTGGGTCCGGGGCTATTAGATTTTGTGGGCCCCTGTATACAACTCTTTTTCCTAATTTAAAACAAAATAATCACAATGATGGCATTGAGGCTAGTAATGCTACACTAAACTTGCCTTTTAATTAACATAAAGCCATTCTGTCGTTACATTTCAGTCTTAGAACATATAGAATATAGTTAAGTTAATTCAAAATATCCTACTTTTTACCTTAGAACAGCTGTTATATTAGTTTCTTTCTGGGAGGGAGTTTGGGTTCAGGAGGGGGCTCCAGGCTGGGGCAGAGTGTTGGGGTGCAGGAGAGGGTGAGGGGTGTGGGCTCTGAGAGGGAGTTTGGGTGCAGGAGGGGATTCTGACTGGGGCAGGGGGTTGGGGTGTGAGGTGCAGGCTCCAGTTGGGAGGTGCTTACCACATGTGGCGCAGCAGGGCTCAGGCAGGCTGCCTGCCTGCATGTCATGGCCCCACATTGCTACCAGAAGTGTCTGGCTGCTGGCACGTCTCTGTGTGCCCCTCAGGGGAGGGAGACGGCATGTCTCTGTGTGCTGCCCACACCCACAAGCACCAGGAGATGAGTTAAAATAAAATGGTCATGTAGTGACTCCGTTTTTGCATGTGTACATCATCAGACTGATACATCTGTTTATGTATAAAAAATAATTAACTTACTCCTTGTATGATGCAGTAGAAGTAAGTTTTAAATGAGAGGGTATTGGCTTGCCAGTCATATTTTGGGAGGTAACTCCATGCATAGGGGTGATACAGGAAAAGGCACAGAGGCAAGAGTTTACAAGATTTACCAAGGCTGATGTCATCTGTGGAGCAGAGAAGACAGGGGAAATGTTTTAGGAGACAATGCTAGAGATTTGTGGAGTGGAGAAGGCAGGAGGAATGTTTTGGGAGAACAGGGTCAGAGATTTGTGGAGTGGCAAGTGCAGAAGCAATGCTTTTAGGAGGCAAGGCCAGCGGTGCTGGGCAGAATGGCATTTTGTAGTGCCTTGAATGGCAGAACAAAAAGTTTGAACATGGATTTTAAACTGTTGCTACATAACTACTTAAGGACTTTTCCCACCAGAGTAAAACAGATTTAATACAACTCAAATATTCGTTCTAAATGACCTTTTAACTCTCCCTAATCACTGCAAGTTTCAGAAATAGAACTGGGCAAATACGTGCATAAGTGTTTGCAGGATCAGGCGCAAAGTATGGTTTCATAGCTGCTAATGGTGCTAATTAGATAAATTGCTACAAGCTTTTAAGATTACTGTAGTATATTATTTGTATTATTTATACAGTGTCATAAATGTGCATGGTGCATTAAATTTTGTTTGCTGCATAATATTTGTTTTGAAAATTCTGTAATAACATTCACAGGATACACATTTTAAAAGCCTATAAATATATAACTCAATGATAAAGTGTGTTCATTAACTTTAGTGAATAAATCAGGAGTGTGTTTTAAAAATTGTCCAAAGAATTGCATGTTTCCACGCATAATTTGGCTTTTTAAATGTGTATATGCCAATATTGTAATTAATTTAATTATGGTACTCTAACCTGCAATGCTCTGAGCTTTTCTGTACATCTTCTTTATTATCAACAAAGTCATTAGAAAAATAAACCATGTAGGTGGCAACTTATGATGAAGGAGAAAGTTGCTTCTGCAATAAGTACTTTTTCACTTTGGCACTAGCTGCAAAGTGAAATACCAGTCTCATCAATATTTAATGAACTGCTTGCCTGCTCCTTTTGTCTGGCGTATAGTAAAAAAGAAAAGCTTATTTTGTATTTTAACCAGAGGTTTACCTTGATGAAATAAACAAACAAATAGATAAATAAAATCCACCAAAAGTCATTAAAGCATAATTCAAAAGTTCATTTCTCTGAATGAAATCCATTAAATCACAGAGCTGGTATAGTTATATATAAGCACAATGGTAACAGTTCCATATTGCAGCGTTCCTGAGCTGAACCATCCATTCTTCCCTCACTCACAAGGTCTGTTGACCCCATTCAGTGCACAGAATGCAGAATGAAGCTCAAAATAACCATTGTCCTTCATAGGGAGATAGTCTGTTCTTGATACACGTGCGTATTTGCCATCAGACTCAAAGGAAGGCCCATGTTTATTGAGAGAAAAGATTCCTTATAGGGCTCATTCATTCTGTCCTGGCAAGATGAACTTCCAGCTCCTGTGCTGCACCTGAGGACCCATGAGTGCACCTCGGCAGGAAGGAGAAATATTGATCTTGGGATCATCTGAAAGCCGGGCTTGTCCCCAGTGCATATTAGGACAGCTGCTCGCTAATTTACAGCTGATGGCCATGGCCCCATGTTGTAGCCAGGGCTCTCTGTGGTATAAGAGAATATCAGAAAAATATCCTTTTCCCCTGCCCACCCTACCCCACCCCCCGTGCATGGTGACTAGTAAAAGAGTGGCCTGGGTCCTCCTACAGTGAGTATTTCTTTGTCATCCAAAGATTATTCTACACTTGGGAGAACTTTCAGTGGCTAGTAAACTGGTTTTAGGGCAGTTTTGTGCTGCCTGAGCAGAGCAGAACTGCTCAAACACAGAGCAGAATCTGGGTCATGACGTCTGGCAAAGTCCTTTTGCAGCCAATGGCAGTTTTACATGCTTGCGTAAAGACTGAAGGAGATGTTTTGCTCCTGCTACAGCTCTGTATGCCACTGTTTTGTCATACACCAGCCATAAGAGCTGATGAGAAGAGAATTCACCTAGCACATAGGCACTGTTCAAGATAGCTATAAACTACCCTACATAGGGTCCACCTCAGTAATAAGTGTAGGTGGTGTGCTGGGCATAAGGCTACAGAGATTCTTGGCAACTCCAGACTGGAGAGCTGCACATAGGCAGTAGCAGGGAGGCTACTGTAATTTAGGGCAGCTCCCTGGTTTACCTAAATTTCACTGGAAGCCAGTCCCCTACCTGCCCAGAATCAGGAGAGATTAAAGCCACCTTTGCCCTTCTCACTCTGGGATATATCTGTGAGTGTGGCATCTCCTGGACAAGTCTGTAGTCATTCTTAATGAGTCTCATAGAAATAAAGGGCCCAAATTTGCAATTCTTACTCAAGATGAGTTGTACTAATTATAAAGATAGTCCTATTGAAATAAAAGAGATTACAACTAGTGCAATTCATCTTTAATATGAGTTGGTAGAGTCAGACTGATAAGCGAATTTCAGCAATTATCACATTTAAAAAATCCTTCTTTCTTGATTTTTATTTAGATATGAGTAAAATTAGGTAACATTACTTCAAATTCATGGCAGTTTATGCTGTTAAGAGTCTTTTAAAAAGGCAGTTTGTCAGGACTGTGCATAGGACTGAGAATGAGAAATTCAGGATTAGAAACTGAAATTCCATCCTTGGCTTTGTCAGTATGCATCCCCATGTCAATCATTTAACTTTTCTGTTGTCACTCCTAAAGTAGTTATTTTTTTTCTTTTTTTCTTAATAAGGACTACAAGGTCAGTGTTTCAGTTTCTTACCTCCCAAAATGAATGCATGTATATTATTTACCTCCTGCAATATTTCTGCAAGTTACCAAATAGTATTCTAACATTTGTTTAGCATTAGCAGGTAACTTCTGAAGAAACGTTTAATGTCAGCTGTGATGCAATTCTTTTGTCACAAGTAAAGTCGGTTCTGTTTTATTCTTTCTCTGACTGAATAAATAATTTGATGTGGATTCTGCCCACAGTTTACACCTACATCCACAAATAAAACAACACATGATGCCAAAATAATGCACATTTGAAGATTCTTCTGAGGACTGACTTTTGAAAGTGACATGGTCTATGTACTTATTCAATAGTATGGTCTCCTCAATCCTTATTCACATGGAGCACTTGAATATCAGTTTGAATACTGATTGCAAAACTGGAACCTAAAAAGAGTGTAAGTACCAGTTAATATAATCTTAGTTACATGTGAAATAGCTTTTTAGCCTTTTGTTTCACATATTTATTAAATCTCTCTACATTTACCAACGCTTCTTTTTTCTGCTAATTTCATTTTTATTTATTTTTCTCCAATAAAAAGTTTAGCAAAAGAAACTGAAAGAATGACTCAGTAATGAGCTAGCTAACTAATTTTCAGTTATAAAGAATGAAAACAATCAATGTAAAATGAACACTTGCTTAGCTTTATTATCTCATTTAGAACCACTCTAAACAAAATTATCTACAGTACAGTATGTATCAGCACTTTTTGCGGTAATCTTCATCAGAAAGTGGAATGTTTTTATGAAGCTCAGCTTCTTAAGTAATGTAAAGTATTTAATATTTAGTTTATATCTGTGTATCTATGGTTGCAACAGTTGCAACAGTTTGTTTACCTGCCACGTTGGCAGGTTCGGCTGATCGCAGGTTCCACTGGCTGCAGTTCGCTGCTCCAGGCCAATGGGGGCAGCGGGAAGCCGCGGCCAGAACATCCCTCGGCCCGCGCTGCTTCCCACAGCCCCCATTGGCCTGGAGCAGTGAACCGCGGCCAGTGGGAGCCACGATCGGCCAAACCTGCCAACACAGCAGGTAAACAAACTGGCCTGGTTCGCCAGGGTGCTTACCCTGGAGAGCCGTGCGCCAGAGGTTGCTGACCCCTGCATTAGGCAGTGCTGATGCCAGTCTATCTGGGGGTGTCACCCAGAAACACAGCACAAGTTTGGATATACAGATATATCATGCATATCTATAATTCACAATACAAAGGTGATACAAACATATAAACAAGATCATCATACTTGGCAAATCATAACATTTTCAGATATACCTTACATGGCATATCTAGACAGATTCCTTGCAATTTTATAATATTGGTATCAAAAATATCATAAAGTGTCTCCTTTACCTGTACAGTGTCATACCCTCCCCTCTTACAAGGTGATCCCTGTCTAGACGGTGCTCTCTAGAAAAGATAATATAACCCCAGACTATATTATTATTGCTTAGTAATTTCCACAAGGCTGGAAAGGAATGCCTATTTCCTCCTCGTCACCTGGTCACTAGGGGTGGGATCCATAAAGGGATGTCTACACTTGGAGCTAGGGTCATGATTCCCACTAATGTAGACATACTTGCGCTAGCTGTCATCAAGCTACCACACTAAAAACAGTGTAGCCATGGTAGCACCGGCAGTGGGGAGTGTTGACACAGGCTAGCTGCCCCAGTTACGTACACCTTGGGTCCACACAGGTTTGTATTTGGGACAGCTAGCCCATGCCACTGCCCATGCTACTGAAGATTTACTACTACTTTTAGCATGCTAGCTTGATGAGAGCTAGTGCAAATATTCCAGTTCTAAGTGTAGACATAACTTAGGTGTTACAATGCTGAGCATCACAGCGTCTACCTTTTAGGTGCCTAGAAAATCACAGAAACTTTATCGATCCACAAAGCCTGAGTTAGGTGCTTAATCTCCGTACATAATGAATGGTGAGATATAAGCACCTTAGATTGTGACCAACAAGACCAGCACTCTAGGTGTGGGGCTGCCCATGGGAGCTAGCCAATGGGAGATGCTGATGACAGAGATGCATGCTAAGTCCTGCCCCTTTATCAGAGATAGGTGCCTAAGTCTGGGCTGCAGAGAGGCAGCTCTCTCTGCTTAGCAACGCATGAACAGGAACTCGCCACCTGGAGTCACTTGGCTAAGGTGCCACATGCAGGAACAAGTTAGGCTGTCTTCCACACTAAATGGTCAGAGGAGGTGATGGCGCCTGCCTTTAATATTTCAGCTCAGTGATTAGAGCACTTGCCTGGTATGTGGGAGGCCCAATTCAGTTACATCCTCACTACCAAAGGCAGTCTCCTACCTCTCATGAGCAGGCTCTAAGCACTGAGCTATGGATATTCTGATGCAGGGTTTTGTCCTGTTGAAGCTGTTCCACTGCAGATACATAATGAAACAGTGATTGGAGCAGGGGGACTGGACCCTGGGTCTCCCACGTTGCAGGTGGATGCCCACACCACCAGGTTACATGGTCTCTTTCTTTCTCTCTCTCCCTCTCTCTCCCCCTGCCCATTGACCATTCCACTGTGTATAAGTTCCTAAGTAGTCATTAGGTCAGAGACAGAGAGAGTGAGAATGAGAGTGAATTGCTCTGAGGCTTAGGCAGGTCATAGGCATCTGCATGTCTAGATGGAGGCAGCAGTGCACATGTTCAAAGGCAGAAGCATAGGTGCCTAGGAAACTTTCACCCTGAAAACATAGGTGACGAGTGTGTTTAGATTCCTACTGGGTTCAATGGGAGTTTGTGAATTGCCGTGCAGCCAAAATTGGGCCTTAGATACTTAAACTCAGTATTTAGCTGTCTAAGTCTGGGATTTAGGCACATAAGTACTTTTATGTATCTGGGCCATGATGGGGAGATCATGGGAAAGGACAGGACTGTGTGAACTACCTCAACCTAAGCTTGCAAAAGTGCAGAGAACTGGGCTAATTGTACACATATTATACTAGAAACTAATCTGATTTTGAGTGGGTTCTACAAATACCTGTGGTACAAACCTAATTAATCATTAAATTGATTGAAAATTTCAAGTGTGCAAACAAGCTGCAAAATAATTTCTCCTAATAGTGGATAGACATCAGATCACTTTCACTCTGAAAGTTTCATTTATATTCTCCAACTCTTTTTGAATCATGTTTGGTTAATTCTACTGCTTTTGGTGGCTTTTGCTTGTTCATTTTTACAAACTGACTTATAATTTTAAAGAAGTAAGTACTAATTTAGATGGTTCTGTGCTTGTGTTTTTTGTCTCATACAGTACCTACTTTCCTTTTACTATATCAAAATCTAAAACAAAGCCAATTTCTCAAAAGCATAATTTTAAAACTCCAAAAGAAAATCAAATATTTAATAGAGACATAAACCATCCCAATTACTTTAAATTCAGTGATTTTAGCACTATACTATATGAACGTAGACATAGATATGAAGAAAAACTTTAATTAATCAATACTTGGAAATTAATTAATTATGTCAGCCATAAAGCTAACATTCACATTAAGCAATATTGTGTACAGGTAATATTCTCTCATTAATTAAAGTTTGAAACAAGTTTTTCATTATAGTTATATAATACAACCCAATGCCAACAAAGTTAAATCAATCCTTCTGAAAACATTTGTGATTCTTTTATTCTCAAACAGAAGTTTTCTAGAACAGCTTAAGACAAAATAGACAATGCAATTGGGAGATATAAATGTTCAGAAAATGAGGTATTCTGATTTCATTGACATTATCCTAGAGTTTGTTTGGTTTCCCATAAGTTGAAAATGGCTTCCCTCCCCCCCACCCCCCAAATCTAAATTTGATTCAATCTGTTGACTTTGGCAGCACTTGTGTCTGTTTAGTTTCACAAGGATGGAGGGAGTTATTTAGTTTTTAAGAATTATTACCACATACATTATAATCCCTACTGAGTGTTTAAATTTTGCATGGGCTCATGCAGCTGGCCATGTTGAGGGCAAGAATGGGAGAGAGCCAAGAAATAAATGTCCTGAACAAACTGAGCCAGACAGAGGAATCCAGATGACATCACCACTCCTATCAGCTCCAGCTGAATCCCAAACAACACCTGAGATGAAACAGCAGCATCAACAGCTCCATCGTCTCTTGTCCCCAAAAGGACAGTTATTACCATCTTTGATACCAGGCACCTTTTTCCTTTTAAAAAACCCTCTCCAGTTTAGGGGAGAAGTTACAAGTGCTTTTGTTAAAATTAAAGTCTTATTTAATATTTTACATTTCAAATGCTTTTAACTGTTTTTCCTTCTGCTCTGTACCTTTAATAAAAGGTTCCCATGGTTCTAAACAGGCTGAGTCTCTTTGTACTAAATCCTGAACCTTGTTTAACACCGTTTAATGTTAAGCTAAAATGCCATTTAAGTCCATACAACAGAACAAAACAAGGCAAACTTTTTTGCCTCTATTTTTTTTCCTCCTGAGAATACACATGACATTTTTAACATTGGTCAGCTCTTCATTATGTTTTCTTACCAGCATCAAAATATGTTTCATTTGCACAGTAAAGACTGTATTAGAAAAGTTTTGCCTAGCTTTTTCTTTGAAGACTCCAGATTCACAAAGGGGACTCAGGTGCCTACCTGCCACTTTAGGCACCTAAATCTAACATTTAGGAGCCACTGGCATTCAACCCTCCCACCCCCCACTTACCTCTCCCCTAACTCTGTAGGTGCCTAAAGTCCCCTGGTTACCTAAGTTTCTGATATTTAAGTCCCTGAGGTGTCTAAGTTTGGCAGCTGGTCATACATTCAGCTGCCTCAGTCCTAACACCACCCAGCAGCTAAGTGCCTAACTCAGACCTGTACCCTAGTAGGATTCACAAAAGAGCCATTCCTTTTCCTGTCTCACCTGCCAGGAGGTGGAACCCTCCTTAAAACCTTTTAGCCCTGTGGCTAGAGTACATGGGAAATCTGAGTTCAATTTCTCCCCCTCTGCCTGATGTGGATCAAAGAGTTGAATGTCTCTCTCCCTAGCACCAAGGTGAGTTCCATAACCACTGGGTCAGGGGAAATTTTTTCTCAGCTTTCCTGTTATATATTCATTGGACAAAGGGGACTGGAATCCAAGTCTCCTACCTCCTGGCTTAATTCTGAGCCCTAATCAATGGGTTATAGAATTAATCTCACTAGCTGTCCCTCTGAGTATTAAGTTATTTATACACAGTGGAATAGTTTTAACAGGAGAGATTGAGAAAACCCTACGCCTGAATAGCCATAGCCAAGTAGCTAAGGCACACTCCTGGGAGCTGGGAGCCCACATCACGCAGAGGAAGGAATTGGACAAGAGTTCCCTGAATCCTGAGTGAGTGTCCTAACCCCTGGGCTAAAGATTATGGGGAGGCCCCTCATCCTTTGTTTTTCCTTGAGAAATTTAGGTGCCTATCTCCAGGACACAGTTCATAGCCATGAATCATGAGTAGAGATAAGCACCTCCCTCCAACCTGAATTTAGACTCTTAACTCTCTTTGAAGTGTGGGGCTTAGACCCCACCCCTTTCTTTGGCATTTCCTACTGGGTAGTATAGGTGGCTCCATGCTCAGTGTGCTGGTTTTTATTAATCCCTTTTTCATGCACTTAACACTGCCCATGCATTGTACAGGGAGCCTGGGGGCCTAACTCAGGATTGTGAATTCCAGTAGGCAGCAGAGTGCCTAAAAGTTAGGTGCAGTGCTAAACTGCTGTTGAGTGTTGAGTGGCTAAGTCCCCTTCCCTCCCACCCTCCTTGCTTACTACCAAGTATCCATCTTTCTCATTTCTACTTCTCCCTGAAGCAATGAGCATATTTTAGCCAAGATAGCATTGTGCTCTATCAGTCACTGAGTGAAAAACATTAACAAGTTCCACTTGCTGCAACTGCAAGTTTAACGTCTTAATTTTAGTATCACACAATAGTCATTTTTAACTTTGCCTTCATTTTTTTTTGCAAGAGGCTACAGATATAATCAAGATGATTTAAAGTCCCACACTTTAATGACTGTATGGATACCAAGAACATAAATTACAAACTTCATGTACCACTGCATCTAGTTAAATTTGTATTATGGGGCAATTCTCCTAAATTTAAAAGAACTTGTATCAGTGAAAATTTAATACAGCCCCGGAAAAAATATAGTCAGTCTCTAAAGCTTCAGGCTGCAGAAAAGGCTTGTGTTAGATAAATCCTTACCCAGAAAAGCATAGCGGAGACACAAATTTACATGACCCATCTGTCACTAGAGAATATCAGCCAATAAATCATCTGAGATCCTGTGTACAATTGAATCACATGCTGGCAGAGAGTTTCAACTCAATGTTCCTTCTAGTAAACAGTAAGCAATGTAAAACCTTTAATACTGACAAGCTGTTACTCATAACTGCCCTTTCCGCAGAAAACTGAGGTCTTGCTGACTACAGATGATTATGGGAAACTAAACTAAATAAGATCAGGCTGCTTTAGTTCTTAGAGTAACTTTTACTGGTTTCTTTCAAACATTAGTAAAACCATGTTACTTTGATATAGCAAATAGAGGTGTGCTGTCCCACAAAGTAAAGCTTATTAAAGAAATGTTGTGGACACAGAGACAGAAAGTGCACAGACCTTGACTGGAGGGACATATAAGAAACCAGATGGATAATTCAAGGTTTGCCCTTTTCAACAAAATTCTCTGAACCAACAGTAGTGATTGGTGGTTTGTAGCTGACATACTTATATTTTGTAAAAAATTGCAAAAATAAAAAAAAAACTAGAGACAATATTTAACATGAAGTGGACCTAATAGCTACCTGCAGCATGGCAAATATCTCTTCAGATATATCTTACACTAGTGGAGGTACCCAACTGAGGAGTATAGGGCCTGACCTTCATCCCTTGGAAGTGAAGCAAATGATTAGAGACACCCAATTAAATTAATAGGCATCAGGTATAATACAAAAAAGAGGAAGTACTTTTTCACAAAATGCATACCTAACCTGTGGAACTCATTACTATGGGATGTTGTGAAGGATAAAAGTATAAAACTGTGTTCAAAAAAGAATTGGGTAAGTTCATGGAAGATAGGTCCATCAGTGATTACTAGCAAAGATAATGCTTGGGGTGATCCTAACCCTCTGACTGTCTGAAGTGGGGAATGGAAGACAGAGGTGGAGCATTCCTTAATTACCCTGTCCTATACACTCTCCCTGATGATCTGGTACAGGCCACTGTCAGAGCTAGGATACTGGGCAAGATGGACTATGGTCTGACCCAGTATGGCAGCTCTTATGTTCTTGTAAAAGGCACAATGGCACGGCAGACAAACACAGTGACAAGGAATGAGAAGAAAACTGTAACATGGGACATGAAGACAGTATAGTAAAACCATTCCTCATAGCAGTAATTTCTAATTATATGTTTTAAATAGAGCTGGTTGCAAAATTGGTTCTTTTTCTGTAATGATTTTCATTGAAAAATAATTATGTTTTTCATTGAGATGTTTTGACAAAATTCTGATTTTACAGTTCAAATTTTATAGTTGTCTGAAACCAAAACACACATGTGCATGCGCGCACGCACACAAAAGGGAAAAAAAGATAATTTGGATACTGGCATGAATACAAATATTTTCCCCCTACTGATTAGGGATCAATTTAGCAAGTTACTGAACTTTAAGTATGCAAGTAATTCCATTGCATTTTTAAATTTAGGCACATACTTAAATACCTTGTTGAGTCTTTGACTTAACTACAGGATACATGGTACTGTAAACACTGTGAAAGACTGTGAAATTCCTCTTTGTTTTACAGCTCTCAGTATCAGAAACAATATACACCGCTGAGTATAATGTAGTACATAAGTTGTACAAATGCTACCCAGCCAAAAAAAAAAAAAAAAATCAGATACATGGATACGCTTTTGTGAACATAAAATGCAACTGAAATTGGAAGAAATAACTGTGACTTTTGGAAATCCTCAGCTGTGAAGACTCCAGGGAGATAATTCAATGCATGTATTCTTCCCATACATCTGATAGTATAAAGCTCCCAATATAAATATTAGGATGCAAGAACATTATATAGATTTGGGGCACGCTCTGAAGGATTTTACTTCTATCAAAATAGTTTGGCACTGGACAGATATAAACCAGATTCAATATATTTTACAGTATTTGAAGGTGTACAGTGTCAGTGTGCCTCAAGCCAGTACACTGAGACTGAAAAAGATAAACACTTTGAAAAGGCTGAAACCCACTCCACCTGCATAGAATCCATGTATGCAATTCAGAGGAATACAGAATTGTTGGGAAGTTGAAATTCACGTGCTAATCCAGGAGTAGGGTACAGAATTGCAGCTGGAGCTCCTCTTCACCAGTCACACACAATGCCAGGGCAACTCAATCTGCATAAATGTGGATGCAGTGTTGCCTCCTTAGCACTCCATGTTGCTATATGCCTCTCTCGATTTGTGGATGATCACAAGCACTATGACATGCACTCCATAGCAAATAAACCAAGATGTAATAATTTTACATTTTAGACTCTATTTTTGGTACCATGCACTAGATCTTACCATTGGCATTCCAGAGATATGCTTCATGTTTCTGCTATCTTCTGTTTGTTGCCTAAAATGTAGGCAAAAAAAGCAGTAGAAGAATTTTGAAACTTTGGGAATAGATCAGTTTTGGAGGGATCTCTATCCTAAGAACTCTTTGGTAAAATAGTTTCAATTCCCTGTCCCTCCCCCCAAGGCCAAAATTCTACCCATGGTCTCACTTTCCAATTTCCAGGCTCTTCTGACTTTTTTTAATGAATTTTACATAGGATGCAAAATTTGGCTTTTTACAGAAACTTAGCTGTAACCCTAGCTATGATTCTAGTAAGGATTACTCCATAATCTCTTGTTACTTCTCTTGAAACAATACATTTTTAAAAGTCTGTACTGATTCTTATCAGGCTTTATTGGTTCATGTGTCATGATAATAAGAGAATGGATTTTAAACTAAATGTGAAGTAGATCTGAGTGAGAAAATATTCTAATATTTTTGTAGACTGTTTCTGGGAAGTTCATTTCAAACCGTAATTCAAGTGTCAAATTTTCATTACAGATATGACTATGCATGAATGTTTATCTTCAAGACACTATCTTGAGCAACAACTGAAAATAAGGAAAGTTGAGCAGTACTTGAAGCTTAGTTACCTAATTCTAATAGTGATTTATATAAACACATTTCACTTTTGGCCAAGTGTACATTTTTTATTGCAGAATGTACACAAATCTTAGATGTCATTGTTAAGTCTTCCCTCTGGTCTTTAAAGCAGATTTTAACACACTATAACAGCAAATCTACTGGCTGTACTACACTGGTAATTATCACTTAACTGTTAACTTTAATGTTCCCTACTCTTTACTTACACTGGGTAAAATTTTCAGAGGTATCTAAGGCTTGGTCTACACGTACCCCCCAAGTCAAAGTAAGGTACGCAAATTCAGCTACGTGAATAACGTAGCTGAATTCGACATACCTTACTTCAAACTTACCGCGGTTCAGATGCGGTCCACACGCGGCAGGCAGGCTCCCCGTCGACTCCGCAGTACTCCTCTCGTTGAGCTGGAGTACCGCAGTCGACGGGGATCACTTCCTGGTTCGATTTATCGCGTCCAGACCAGACGCGATAAATCGAACTCGGAACTTCGATCCCCAGCCGCCGAACTAGCGCGGCAGTGTAGACCAGCCCTAAGTGACCTAGGAACCTAAGTCCCAATGGGACGCAAGCTCCTAAATAACTTAAGTCCCACTGAAAGTTAGTGAGATTTAACATAAATTCCAAGGTCAGTGCACAAACAACGCAAAAACAAACAACCCCCCCCCCAAAAAAACCAAGCAAACAAAAAATCCCCCCACCAACAAAAAGCTGGCTTTCAGTTGAAAATGTTTGTGTGGCCATTTGAACAGATTAGATGTGAACATATCCAAATGTCACAATTCTTTGACAACATCCTGTTGATAACCATCATAGCTGTGGCCATTAAGATGGTCTGATTCTTTAGTCACTTACACTGCCACGAACCAGAAGTAATTAATGTGTAGTCAATGGAGAGAGATAAAACTGATGCAAGATTCTTAGATCAAAGCCCATTGAAATCAATGGAAAGACTCCTATTGACCTCAGCAGTCTTTCGATCAGGCCCTATATGATAGGTGAATCAGCCCCTGCCCTAAGTATATTGGCTTCCCACCCTCCAGTGTATATTCAGAAAGATATGTTTTGCTCTGCAGGAGGAATATGATTCCCCTCCCTGGCTGAATGAACATGGTGATGAAACAATAGGTGCACTGGCTGCATTTGCCTCCAAACTTCTCATCTGAGGCCTGAGCCAAAGCCATTAAAGTCAATAGGAGTCTTTCCATTAACTTCCAAGGGGTTTGGATCAGACCGTTAGGAAAATGCTAGGAAATCTTTCTCTAGGTGTCTCAAATCAGATTTACTTTAGTTTAAAAAACCACACACATACTTAAAACAAAATAAAAAGTTGCAGTGACAGCACTGAAGTTCAGAATATGTATTCCAGTTCAGGAGATACAAATAGAAGCAGGGAACTATACAGGACAATTAAGTTGTAGGCCATTAAACAAAGCCCATGTCACATAGAGTCAGTGTACCTTGGCTATTAACAGATTCATCAGTAGATTACTGTACTAATTTGCACACTGAAGTAATTCTTTGAAAGGCTGAACTGCAATTTTATGTTGCAGTTTATTGCTCTGTAGAACATTTGTTTCATGTTGTGGAATAACATTGTGAATAGGTTAACATAAAAGAAGCAGTCAGTGCACCATATTATTTGTCAAGAAATCGTTCTTGTCCTTGGATTTATCACCTTTTTCTTTTGTTAGGGTATAAGTAGGACTTCTTGCTTTTACCATTTATGTGTCCAATAATTGGGAATGGATGAGTCTTGCTGATCACAAAATAGATCTTAAGCTGAAACAGTGAATTTTCATTGCACTTGTTGCCATTTTTAATGCTACTCTTGTTCTGAGCAAATTCATATGATTAGTGCTGAGATCAAGAGTGCATAGGGCAGAACGACTGGGAAGATATTTTATTATGTAAATTAATGTTTAGCAATAAATGTTGACTTTCTTGTATAATCTTTTAACAGCACATACTTTAACCTTAAACAAATTTGTTATTAAAAGTAATTATGTATCCAGAATATTCCTCAAAAGATTAACTTTCTTTTCAGTAGTATTTTAACTGAAATAAATAGTGCTGTTCACAGTTGCTTTTTGTCCTTATAAATGCTCCTTTCTGAAGTATATTTAATATTTGCAAGAATATTTATGCTATAACCACTCTAGTCAATTAATTTTCTCTCTGAAATAATGCTCGATAAAGATTTTAAAAATCCATCAAATAAGAGTTGCCTCACGGTCAGTGCAGAGAACTATGAGTAGGTTCTATTTTTGACATTGCCACTGACCTGCTGTTTGGCAGTGGTAAGGTCACTTTAACTCTATATTTCTATGTTTAACCATCTGTAAAATAGGTATAATACTATTAGCTTCAATAGGGTATACTTATCTCAGCATACTATCCCTCAACATTATTCAGTAATACTTAAAACAATGTAGTATGGTGAGTCTCAGTGAATGTTTGCTAAACACTGAGAAATTAGGGTTCAAGATGACACATAAAGTAAATCATCCAGCTCTTGAAAAAAACCAAAACAAAACATATTTCTCAGATGTGTTGAGCTTCACTCCCAGGAGACTTGGGTACTTCATTTATTGGAAGACATGGGTAGCAGTGGGACACAAATCCGGCAATTTGAGAGTTTTTTAAAAAGTTACAAAATAGAAGGAATTAGCCAAACAAAGCATCAGGTTGTTCTTCATGTGGTCATTTATCACATCCAAGTACCATATGTTATATGGGTCCTGATGAGCACACACAGAGGAATGGGAGAATCTGAATATCCACTCATCTTGGTGGGACATCAGACCTTGGTCAGATAATGAGTAGGGATGGAACAAATTTGTGATATACTCAATTATACTCTTTGAGTGCACATTTGCAACCACTCTTCTGGGATTTCTTTTTAATGTGGAAATGAACTATGCTATTGTGAATCCTGACCATAACGAAGTGGCTTACATTAAAAATCCATCTTCAGTGAAACAAAACTAACTTTCTGATTCCTGTGGAGTTATGTGCTATTTATCATGAAATACAGCTCAGGATAGAAAGACATTTTTTGGACTGGTGCTGCTCAGAAGATGTGTTTTCAGTCCCGTTACCCCTTTGTTCCAGTGCATAAAAAGTAGCCAGGGAGAGGTCTGTGTTATTATGCTAATACCTGGGTCTCCCCATGAGGGAAGAAGAAGCTGCATGGAGTCTGTGTCGTATTGCTCCCCAGATTTTGTGGTGAATTATGCACTGGCACCAAAAATGCTTCTCCAGTTACAGTGAAATGCTGCTTATAACAATGTCATCTTCTATTTAATATATATATAATATATATATTATAGGCTGGTACCACTATAATTAAAATGGCTGTTGCCTCCAGCTACCTATAATCAGCTTCTTCTCCCTCCTGCTGGGCTGGTTCCAGAGACTTTCCTTCCCCTGCCAGGCCCCGCTAAGCTCCAGCTGGATCTCATCTATATCCTACTACTACAGTTTGACTTTCTTTCTCCCAGCCCTGGCCATGGATGCTGATTCCTTTTCTTCTGGCTGCCTGACTCTCATACTCCATCATATCCCCAGTTTCAGAGATCCCTACTTGCCCCCTCTGCTGCTCAGTTTCCTCCTTCCATCTCTTCTTCAGCTACAGAACCCTTTCTTGATGCCTCCCACAGTCCTTGCCTTTATCTTGTCTCCAGTGCCTAGGTCTCCCTCCTCACTATCTAGTTCCCTTCCTTCCTGGCTCAAGAGACCTTCTCCTTCTATGTCTTCCCACTTTGTGTTTCTTCTCTCCAGAGCTGGCATTTGGCATTCATGCTCTGATTTGGCATTACAAATGTACCAACAGCCAATGTACAGTATCCAACAAAAGAATTTTAAAAAAGTGGATTTATTACATTTCAGATAAGGCCCTGCAAATGGATCCACAAAGGTGTAAAGGGCCTAAGTGAATAGACTGATTTCAGACCCTCACTTGTTTAAAGTTTCCAAAAATAAATAGGCTGGCTCAGAACAGTTGGCTTTTCAAAATACAGGAAAGAAGAAGTTGCCAATTTTACTTTTAAACTTCAAAGAGCATTACCAACTTTTAAACACTACTTTAAAATCTACAAGTGTCCTTTTAAATGAAGTAATGGTGAAACTGAAGTTATGCTTAACTACCTCTTATAGAACACCACAGTGGGGGAGTCGTGGCAGATAATAACAAAAAGATCACAAATGTTTTATAATGTGTTCTTCTCAGATAATATTTTCTTTGCTGAGAATTCATTTTGGACCGCAATAGGATCATTTAAAATATTTTTCCTTGCTAAGTTTTTATAGCTGAAGCATAGTCAGGAAATCACATTTTATGTTCTTTAAACCAATTTGAGTTTGTTCAAGAGAAAGAATTTGTTTGTGTAACTGATTAACCAGGATCAAATTAGGTCAGTCTGTGTTGACACAGTTTGGAGCTGTAATTGGTTTCTTTAATTGGTAACTGTAAACCAGAACGTAATCAGCTCAGAGGAAGTACAGTCTATGCCATTAACCTGTAAAGTTTTGGATCTCTTGGGAAAGCTTTGCTAATTGTAAACTACATAAGTAATTAAAATTCTGTATCAGTTGCTGTTTGGCCAAGGAATATATTTTGTAGAATCAGTCATGCAGAAATTGTAATGAAAGATTTTTGTTTAACTTAATAGTGCTATACAAGTAATTCCTTGTCATGAGACACTTGGATTCAGGAAACAGGTTTGAAAATCTGGCACCCTTTCCCAATTGGTAAGTGGACAGTGAGTCTTCTATCACATGACATTATTGACCTACAGGAGAGGATAATATGCTGCATCCTTCTTCAAGCAATTCTGCTAGCAATAATGAATGGCATGGCAAACCTTCAGGAAAGGACTTATGGGAGTTTTGAGCAGAAAGCTTCTCCAATTATTCAAGCTAAATCTACAAAGAAGAAATGGAGTACCAATGTCTGTGAAACCCATTGCTCAGTCTCTTACACAGCACCTTCTGTGCCCAGTCCACAGAGGATGTGAGTCTCTTACAGCACCCAGTTACAGAGCCTGGTTCTTTAGCTTAAACTGTGGAAACGAATGCTTTCAGGTTAGTAGGTCACTAGTGTTAGCTAAGACATTAGTTGTCACATAAACGTCATTGCATACTACATAACAATACCTAGCTCTTCTATGGTGTTTTACTTTGTTAGATCTCTAAGTGCTTTACAAAGATGGTCAGTATTATTATACACATTTTACAGATGAGGAAACTGAGGCACAAAGACAGATGTGATGACAAACGTCACTCAGCAGGCCACTGTCAGAGCCAGTAAATGACTCCAGGTCTCCTGAGTCCCACTCGACGGCCTTATTCACCAGGCTGTAGTGCCAAAAGATGTCGTCATTTCCTTTTCCTATATCAAAATTTGATGTCATAGAGCAAACATGGAGCAAAAACTGAGTGAGAAGCCATGCCTGAAGGAAATCAAATGGCAAGCATGGCAAGTGGTGTGGAATCTGCATAGAGACATTTTTCACATCTTTTCATGCTCTTCTATAGTGAACTCTGTGCTGTTGAGCAGTCAATCTTACCAGTATAGTAAAAGTATTGATTGACCATGAGGTTCATGCTATCTAATGGAAGCCTCATTTCAAAAAGGAGGTTATCAAGATGATTTGTTCACATCATTCCTTTTCAGTGTACTCTGGATCCTATATCTGAGGAAGATTTAAGCAATCAGGCTTATATTCACAGAGTGAATCACAGTGAAGATGCCAGCAGTCAGAGGACTGTTTTGATAACTGGGCCTACAAATTTACCATAATTGTGAGCTCAGCTATGAAAAAATCATGAGAAAGTTCATAAGGTGTCACATAACCTATAATAACAAGTGGTGAGGGGAAAGGTAGAAAAGGGGAGACAGAGTAAATTAGTTCAATCAAAAAGGCCTACTGATATAATTGAAGAACTGTGTTAAAAAGATGCTTGGTAAACAAGAACATGTGGGTCCAGAAATTAATGAACTAAATTGGTGTATCAGATATAGGGCCTAATTGTTGGACAAAATTATGAGGGGATAGGCTATTCCAGCCATCACTCCCTTTTTTAGATCATTAAAGAAAGATGGAAGAACAGCCAGAGGCTATTGGAGCAAGCTTCACCATCATGGCTGCTGCCTCCACCATCTCCTGGGACTCCAAATCTTCATCCTAATCCTGTCCAGACCAGGCCAGAGAGAAGGATCCAGATGATATCACTACCTCTGTAGGCTCCAGCTGAATCCCAAACACCACCTGGGATGATACAGAATGGGATTTTAACAACAGCAACAACAGCAAGAGCTCCAGGCCCCCTCAGATAGCTCTTCTTCCCCCCCCCCCCCAAAAGCACAGTTGTTGCCATCTTTGATACCATCTAAGAGGTTGTTGAACAAAGGACTTTTCCCTCTCCAACTCTCTCCAACTTAAAGGCACATGAAATGTTGTTAAAATGAGAGCCTTACTTAATACTTTACATTTCAAATACGTTAACTGGTTTTCTTTTTTTCTGTGTCTTTAATAAAAAGTTAAAAGGATGTTTATTGGTGTATTTGCCAGGGAACTAAGCAGGCTGAGATCCTTTAGGCTAAAATCCTGACCCCTGTTAAACACTTTAATGTTGGAAACTGACTTCATTATGTTAACAACTGTGGTCCATATATTCCATCTAATAAAACACAATATACAATTGTGTACATATGACAAGAATTAAGATATATAGGTGATTTACTACAGAGAATTCTTTCTCGGGTGTCTAGCTGGTGGGTCTTTCTGACACGCTTAGGGTCCAACTGATTGCCATATTTGGGCCGGGAAGGAATTTTTCCCCAGGTCAGATTGACAGAGACCCTGGGCTTTTTTGCCTTCCTCTACAACATGGGGCATGGGTCACTTGCAGGTTTAAACTAATGTAAATGGTGAATTCTCTGTAACTTGAAGTCTTTAAAACATGATTTGGGACTTCAGTAACTCAGCCAAAGATTATGGGTCTATTACAGGAGTGGGTGGACAATGATCTGTGACCTGCAATGTGCAGGAAGTCAGACTAGATGATCATGATGGTCCCTTCTGGCCTTAAAGCATATGAGTCTAAAGACAATAAAATGAGAATGCTCTCATTAGGCAGATGCTGATTAAAATAACTGCACTAGTCAAGAGTTTCTAGCTTCATAGGTACAGTAATTCAACATTTTTATAGAAAGACAATAGCCCACAGTGTTTATGAATGCATGTCTTTTTATTAATTTGAAATGTGAACCATAGTCAGTCTAATACTGAAAGATAGATACAAGAAGTGTTGCAGAATATTACCTTTACACTGTGTACACTGCAACAGTTATGGTCAGGTCCTTGCTTGGTTTAATGGCATCTTGGCCAGGGTTTCTGGCCAAGGGTTTTGTGCAGCAGTAGCTGTGAAAGCTGAGCTCAGAAAGTACTAGCCTCAGCACTTGAGGGCAGGGAGAGACAAAGGGAGAGAATGTGGGCAGTAGCACTTGGATGACACTGCAACATAGAAGACACCCTAGCCCTGCAAGTCAATATGCATTTATCTGTGTTGTTTCAAATAGGAAAAAAATGTCTATCCCAACTGTACGCATCTTGACTATGTAAAATGATATTCCATTCTAAAGAATAATTATTCAACAGTATAGAAAACCCTCAAAACCAAACCAAACAAAAGCAACTGCCCTATAACATTTTTTTTAGAAGTGACTAATAGTGTTTATATCTTTTTCTCTAATTCAATTCAATATTCATCAATTCTCTTCCCTGTTAGAAGGCCAGCTGTAGGAGTGTGGACTCTCTCCTGTGCATGTCCATATTTTGAGTTGCCCTGTAAATACATAGATTGAAATGTTCATGTCTGTACATACTTGGGGCAAAGTTTTGGAACCACCATATAGTCCATTGTTCATAGGATGACCAGATAGCAAGTGTGAAAAATCGGGACAGGGGCTGAGGGGAGAGCGAGTAATAGGCATATTAGGTAATAGGTAATATAAGAAAAAGCCCGAATATTGGGAGTGTCCCTATAAAATCCCCTATAAGGGACAGCTGATCACCCTAATTGTTCAAGCTGCATGCTGGGGACCTCCAAAGGGACTGTATGGAGAAGGAATCCTCACTCAGCTGCAGTGACAGCAACACTCGGAGCTGCATTGGAGCAACAACAATCCTCAGGTCTAATGCATTCCCTTGTGTGGTGAAGAATGGTTGGCGGCTTTATTTTGCTATAGATACACTGACCCTGCTCCTCTCCACTCCTTCCCTCAAAACTTCTGCACTCTTTAGGGAGTCTTCACAGAGCAGGCCTTTATGGTATGCATGGAAAGCTGCCCTCCCTGCACAGGGTCACCAAATCCTCCTATTGTTCCACCCCCACTTTCAGCAGCAGAACTCACATCAGTTTAACTGGTTTAAGGCCCACCAGGGCGGCGAAGAAAGGATCAGGCTTTGATGTGTAATGTGTGTTCATACAATTGTACCGTTGAAATGGATTATTTTGGCATCTACAGATGTGCTTCTTCAGTAGTACGAACTTCATATTAAACATATATGGATTTCTGAAACTCAAAAGCAAAACTCTGTCAGATCTAGACCCTAGCCTGCCAGACAAGGAAAATGATAGTATCCCATGACATTTATAAACTCTGATGCTGTATTTTTATAAGCTCTGAAGTATTTTCAGCAGTACAATCTCATTTACTGTGTGCATTGCAATTTTGTAAGGAAGCTGCAACACTGGAGCTTTCAAACTGTAGTTCAAGAGAAAGCATCAGAAACTTGAAGGTCATATTGCTCTTAGATATCATAATATACTATGTATCCTAATAGAGCCATCCATACTAACAAATAGAATGTCACGGTCCTCCAGAATTGAGAGAGACAATTTTCTGATGTTTTTCCCCCTCCATTCAGACAGGAGTCCTTGAACAAATACTCAAGAGAAATCCAATAAGTATTTTGAGCTCTTTTAGGAGGTAAAATTATATGGTATAAAGACTATAATTATGCAATGGGCGTAGTATCTCTACATATTAACTAGTTATTAATTCCCTGAGAGATTAGCTATTTATAAATTATAGCCAACTCAATCAACTCTGTTATTATCCAGCTAGGGTAGAGGCAGCTGGCACATTTATATCTTCCTGGATATTGTGACCTAAATTAAGTCATATTCTTCTGTTGTGAGAGTATGACTTCAAGAGCCCTGTTAATTGTGGAGGGTGCGGGTTGGAACATGATTCTGTATGAGTGAATGGTCGTAAGAGCAGCACTAGAATGTGTTCATCAGACTGATTTAGAATAACAGAAAAAACAACATCCCTGTATTATCTTTAATCATCATCACTTAGTAGACATTTGCATCAGACGGTAAATGTTTGTTGTGATTTAGGATGCATACTGTATATGGACATGAGAGGCTGGATCAGCTGCCATTTAGTATCACACAGGGCCGGCTCTAGGCACCAGCAAAACAAGCTTGTGCTTGGGGAGGCACATTTTTAGGGGTGGCGTGGCCGGCGCCAGAATGCCGCCCCTAAAAATGTGCCCCGGCTGCCCTAGCTCACCTCCACTGCTGCCGCTCGTGCGCCACGGTGCGCAAAACAGCTGATTCACGCGCCGCTGCTCGCCCTCCCTCCCAGGCTCTCAAACCTGGGAGGGAGGGGGAGATCCCGAGCGGCCGCGGCGTGCGAAACAGCTGATTCGCGCGCCGCTTCTCCCCCTCCCTCTTAGGCTTGAGAGCCTGAGGGGAGGAGGCAGGGCTGGGGATTTGGGGAAGGGGCGGAGCTGAGGTGGAGCCGGGGCTGGGGTATGAAAGAGGCGGGGGGGGGGGGGGCAGCCAAAATTGTTTCTGCTTGGGGCGGCAAAATCCTAGAGCCGGCCCTGGTATCACATAACTGGTATAATCTGACCTTAGAACCAGCTGGTCAATTTCCTACACCGGAGTGATCCTCCTGACGTGTAGAGTGAAAATAGAGCAGCCCATATGACATCCTCAGGGCCACATAGGTAGTATTGGATGCGGCTCACAATGGTAAATAGAACCACTGCAAAACTGGGCAAAATTTCAGCTGAAACATTTTTGGCAAAAAAAAAATGCAGATTTGGCAACACCAAAATATTTAATGAATCCATGCCTGTGTTGCCAAAATGTTTATTTAGAAAAAAAAATCTGAATGCTTTGTTCTGATTTTTTTGAAAAATGAAACATTCCATTTTTTGGTTCGAAATTCCTTTCTTTCAAAATTTCCTTTAATTTTATTTTTTAAAATTCAAATATGTTTTAAAATGGTCCAAAATTAAACAAAATATTTTGATTTTGTCCAAATGAAACATTGTGTTTGACCTAAAACTTTGTTTTTACTCTTCAAAATTGCCAGAAAACCAAAAAATCTATTACTCTCCTGGGTCTACTCTTCAGTCAATCATCCTCCTTTTCTCATGGTGTTTTAGGAAAAAGGTGGTATGGCTGGGGAAAAAAAGATGATGGCCAGGAAACGTGTGCTATGCTTATGCCTTTTGCATTTTTAGCCTTCTTTCACCATTGTATTCTTACATAAATCAGAGCAGCTCTTAGGCTATCATAACACAGCATATGAAGATTGGCATTCACAGAGCTGCAAGATCAGGAGGTGCAAAAGTGATCTTTCAGCATCCTATCAGAGCAGGGGTGGCCAACCTGTGGCTCCGGAGCCATATGCGGCTCTTCAGAAGTTAATATGCGGCTCCTTGTATAGGCACCGACTCCGGGGCTGGAGCTATAGGCGCCAACTTTCCAATGTGCTGGGGGGTGCTCACAGCTCAACCCCTGGCTCTTCTATAGACCCTGCCCACACTCCACCCCTTCCCATACCCTTCCCTGAGCCTGCCATGCCCTCACTCCTCCCCCTCCTCCCCCAGAGCCTCCTGCGCGCCATGAAACAGCTGATCAGGAGGGAGGAGAAAGCACTGATTGGCGGGGCTGCTGGTAGGTGGGAGGCGCTGGAAGCGGGGGGAGCTGATGGAGGGGCTGCTGATGTATTACTGTGGCTCTTTGGCAATGTACATTGGTAAATTCTGGCTCCTTCTCAAGCTCAGGTTGGCCACCCCTGCTCTCAGAGCATTTCTCTGGCATGAACTTTATGTAGTTAGGCCATAGCCAAAGATCTTGCCCAGAACTGAACACAAGCTATCATTTTAATCTAAATCTATTAGTTATTTCTCATAAGTACAAAACAGTTCTGATCCTACCTCTTTTGAAGTTAATAGAACACTAGATATTAAGCTTGTTACTTGATATTCAGCCATGCATCTTACTATAGAGGGCCCAGATGAGTCGATGACAACAGTGACCAGTGATTTTAGGTGCCTCAGTTTTTTAGTGCCCAACTTGAGATACCTTAAGGGGGCCTGATTTCCAGAAAGTATTGAGCCTTCTGTCATCTGAGAATGAAGCCCTTTTAAGTGTCTGAAATTCGGCACCCACATAAGCAATAAAAAAGTACAGGTTCTACTTTATCAACTGGTTGCCATTTTCAGAGGATTGGTGGCCAGTTAGCAGGGAATACATATATTCATGCCTGATTTAAAATCTAAAACCTTTCTTTGTTTGATTACAGGGAGAAAATTTGGGTAGAACTATATTACTTTGGCATGTCATACTGGATTTAGACTTGCTTGTATTCATCTTTTAAAATACACCAATGAAGTGGAAGATCCACATGTTCAGAGTCCATTAGGAATTGTCCCATATGGATACCATGCATTACATCAGTGGGTAGGAAGAATATTAGAGTTCTCACAAGTGTGCTAAGTGCTTGTGTAATTTAAACAGGAACTTTTGCAAAGAGACAAATTAAGAAAAGAGAATATTTGTACAAAAAGCAATGATTTTTTCCCTCAACTCTGACTTTAAAATCAACAGTGGGAACTCAGCCCCTCTGTGAATGCGTTCTGCAACAAGGCAGGATTAAGCCCAGTATTAATAAATCAAGGGTATTTCCATTCTGATGCCTCAGTGGATTTGCTGTATTTGTCCACTTCTATTTGCCCACAAGCTCGCAGTTTACAAAAATGTGTAACTTTGAATCATTACCACAGCCTTGAGAAGATAAACCAAACATTCACTCTTTTTTATCATCCTTACATGACACTAAATTGTTTGATATTAACTCTGAATCAAGAAGAAAGAAAGCAGTGAAATATTAATCACGCTCTTAAGTATTCACTATGTGCAAGTCTAAAGTACATGATTAGAGTTTAAAGTTAAAGTGCTGAAAACAAGATCTTTGTCTCCATGCTGCTTTTTTTACTGCCTCTTCTGGTTCATTTCATATAAGCACCATTATCCCAAGGTAAGAGCTTTCCATTAATTGATGCTCTGAGAGGTTGCTATGACTCAAAGTGTGGGCAGAATGGATTGTTCATAGTTAACATCACAGGTAGGTGTCTAGAAGACGATGGCTCAAAGGATTTTTTTCTTCTGGCATCACAGTCACTAACTTTGTAATGCCATTCACACTTAGTACAGAAGAGCAAAGCTCAGGATGGCAGGGCTCCAGCTGGCATCATTGCTGATGGCAACAACATGTGACTCAAGAGACCAGCCAGTTCTTCTGCACCAATTACCAGTAGAGTTCAGATTTTTCTTTAGTTTAATAACCTTTTAAGTTCTTGCTGAAATGTGAAGATTTTGTGGGGTCTGCGTTGACTGGAGTACAGCAAGGCAGTACGGCAAGGAAGACTCAGTTCTATGCATTCAAATGCCTTTGGTGACAATGTAACCACTGGCAGTCCTAGCTGTATCATTGGTTCAAGACAGGCCGATTTTCAAGTGTCTTTTTACATATATGCTGCTCTATTACCTGCTCAGAAATATTTGAATTTTTTAAATTTTATTTTATACTTTTGAAGTCACAAGAGAGCTACTAGATCCCAGAAGTGGGTGAAATATAGTACTTCTCAAAATACATTAACTTCCATTGAATCTTCTCCCCCCAAAATCAAGCAGGCTGTGTTAGTTTTCTCTTATGTCACTTGTTCAAATGTTACAGAAAAACATCTATTTAGGAAGAAAGGAATTGCCACTCTGGATCAGACCCTTGGTCCATCTAGTCCCCATTCTATCTCTGAAAATGGCCTGTGCCAAACACTGCGGAGGAAGATGTAAGAACCCCCCACCATAGGCAGGTAATTTGGTCCCCATATTTGATCTAAAAAATGTAAAAGATCTGCACAAATTCTCACTTTTGTGTCACCTCACAAAGCTAATAAAAACTATTATTACTTCCAAGTAAAAGATGTAGTGTACTTACTGTTTGTCTTTTGAGAGATAAATGACTAAGTATAGTAATTTGTATTCTGAATAAATCATGTGATAAATAGACTATATCTTAAGGAAATAAGTGTAATTCCAGTGAAGTCAAATGAGTGATGCTGATTTACAACACCTGATGATCTGGCCCAGTAAAGGGTGAAGTCATGGCCCAATGGAAGTCAATAGCAAAGCTCCCATTTACTCAATAGGGCCAGGATTTCATTCAATATATTTTATGTTAGATTGCTAATGTTTTATGTATATGTATGTATCAGTTATTTCCTCGACTAATGTATTTTGAAAAATAATAAAGTATCAAATTTAAAAACTGTCTGTACCAGTAGCTATATAAGGTCCTGATCCAGATCTCCTGGGAGTTTTGAAATTGAATTAAGAGGAGGTAAAACAAGCCCTAAGAAAGGATGCAAATAGGAATTACACAGCATGGTAGAAAATGCAAATAGGAATTAAACTCAGCAAGTTCCAACCTACAAAGCAAAAAGTAAAGGATTAGGAAAACTCTTCAAATACACTTATTCTAAAGAATCCACTTAATCTAAAGAGTCTTCTTCCTCAACTCCGATACTTCCTGACTTTTTAATACTTTAATTGAGATTAGTAAATAGCAGTATCCTATTTGCCATCTGTGTTATTCATTATTTTGTACATCTCTCATGTCACCTGTTATGTTTTTTTTTCCCTGTAAACTAAGTTCTATTTTTAATTATCTCCTTATAGGAGAATATTTCCATGCTTTCAGTCATATTCAGTGCCCTTTAGTTTAGACCTTTTGTATTTCTGCTGTGTCTGTGTTGAGAATGAGATGTCATATTTCTGGATGGCATTATAATATTTTCAATATTTTATCCCTTTCTGAATTTTGATCACTTCTGGCCACGGAGCAGATCTAGTGTGCTGTCCACACTGATGACCAGGTATTTGCCCTGAGTAATTACAGTTAATTTAGAACCCACAAAAGTATGAATAACTTTAATTGTTCCTTCTAGTATGCATTACTTTGCTGAATTTCACTTTATGTTGCCCCTTTATTTTCAGGGTAACTGAATATTAGCTAGCTACTGATGTCTCAATGGCAAAATTCGCACCGACTTTAATTGAGCAATCTGCATTGTATAATGGGGGATTTCAACTATTCCCATATTGATTGGGTACATGCCACCTAAGGATGGGATGCAGAGATAAAATTTCTAAATACCATTAATGACAGCTTCTTGGAGCAGCTAGTCCGTGAACCCTCAAGCAGAGAGTCAATTCTTGATTTAGTCCTAAATGAAGCATAGGATCTGGTCCAAGAGAGAAATATAGCTGAACCACTCAGTAATAGCAACTGTAATTAATTAATTTTAACATCATTGGGGAGGGGGAGGAAATATCAAAGAAACCCAACATAGTAGCAATAAACTTCAAAAAAAGTGGAACGACTCCAAACATGAGGACACTAGTTAAACTTATCCCTTCACATAACACAAGAACCAGTGATCACCTAATGAAAATAATAGGCAGCAGGTATAATACAAACATAAGGAAGTACTTCTTCATGCAACACACAGTCAACCTGTGGAATAGGGTGACCAGACAGCAAATGTGAAAAATCGGGACAGGGGGTGGGGAGTAATAGGAGCCTATATAAGAAAAAGACCCAAAAATCGGGACTGTCCCTATAAAATCGGGACATCTGGTCACCCTACTGTGGAACTCATTGCCTGGTGATGTTGTGAAGTCCAAAAGTATAACTGGGTTCAAAAAAGAATTAGATAAGTTCAAGGTGGATAGGCTCATCAATGGCTATTAGCCAAGATGGTCAGGGATGCAATCCCATGTTCTGTGTGTCCCTAAACTTCCAACTGCCAGAAGCTGTAACTGGAGGGGAAGGGATGAATCAGTTGATAATTTCCCTGTTCTATTCATGCACTCTGAAGCATATGGCATCGTCCACTGTCAGAAGACAGAATACTCGGCTAGATGGACCATTAGTCTGAAGTGTGGCTGTTCTGACGTTCTTATGTGTTGATCTCTGTTATTAAATGTTATCCATGCACTGAAATATGAATATAATACATACAGTATTAAAACATAAATGATATAGTATAAAACTGGATTGTTGACTCCAACAAATACTTTCTGGTGTCCCACTGCCGTTGAAATAAGTATTTGCTTATGCGGACTGATAAATTAAGACACAAGATGGGCCCATGATATAAAATTCAGAGCGGAAGTGTGCTTAGATACAGGACTTTAAATTTAGTGATGGGCCTAAACCAAACATATTAATTTATTTCTGTTTTTCCAATATTTCTGCAATTACCAATAAGACGGGCCATTTTTTTTTCTAATAGAAACATTTCATAATTAAATTTTGACTATGCTACACAAGTGGTTACTCAAGCAAATCTCCCATTAAAGTCAATGTAAGCATTGTCTGTAAGTGAACTGTGATGGGGTGGCCCTACAAGAACTGAATTAGGCTGAGTGAGCCCAATTAGCCAATTAGGCTGCAAATGGTGGAGATGTATGCAGGACATAGCTAATAAGAAGGAAGTGCACCTGTGAGGGAAAAGGCGGGGCTTCTCTAAAGCTAGAAGGATGGAAATAATGTAGGAAGAGTGCAGGGAAGAAGCCTGCAGTCCCCCTCCCTACGGTAAGGGAGAAGGAAGGGGAGAAGAAGCATGGTAGGAAGAAGTCCAGGGTGGGAGAGCAGTAAGGTTGGTGTAGCTGCAGACCTTTACTGTTTGCTACAGGACTCTGGACTGGAAGGCAAAGTAGAGGGTGGGTCTGGGTTCCCCTACCAACCACTGCAGAGTGGTTTTGTTAAGGGCAGTGTATTCAAAGACTGCCAGCATCACTGTTGGAGTGACATAGTCAGGGACTTTGAAATACTACACTGGAAAGGGAATCTGCTAAGTGGCTGGAGGGACTAGTCATGAAGAGGAAGCAGGAGCTCCGGTGCCGAGAGAGGGGCTGCAGACAGAGAGAGTGTGCAATCGTAGGAAGGGATGATGGCCTGGCAGAGCTAATTCCCAGAATGTCCAGGAGGGGGCACCATCCAGCGGTAAGTAGAGAACCCCAGGACATAGCCATAATAGTTTGCCTAGCTCTGATATATACACTCAGCATAAGTGTATTTGAAGACCAGAATCCCTTTGAAAATGATAATATACCATGCAGTACTTAGCAAAATAATTGATACAAAATGCATACAGTAAAGTCTATAATGTGTAGTTCCTTATAAATAAAAGTGTGAGGCACATCTTCTTTGCTGTTATACACCAAACTTCTTTTTTGTCATTATGTCACAAACTTATTGTTTCAAGGATGAAACACGATTAGAATCAGTATTCCATCCTAACCATCAGCAATAGCATAGCTATTCAGGTATGCCATGCAATTAAGTAAAAGTGCTAAAACTTCATATCAAAGAAAATTATAGCAGCAAATTGCTTATAAAAGCACATCATAAAACTTCTTTCTCTGGAGCATAATGGTCAAGATGAAAAGAATATATTATTAGATTAAATAACCTTCTGAATATCCCCAAGGAAATTAATACACATATACACTTTAAAAATATTTATGAACAACAATGTAATGAAATAACCAGAATGAAATAATCTACCAGTTCAAAGCCATATTGAGTAATTTTCTAGGTGTGACTCTTTTACAGTCTTTAAGAAGATAGTGGTTTACAAGTACTTTCACCTATGTGCTCTATCTAGACCAGTAGTATTCAATTTTAAATAATGGGAGAGCCTACAAAAAACTTGACATTAATTAGGTTGTTGGTGTGCTGAAACTATTGCATCATCATAACTTATCATGATATAGTTAGGCGATTTTTTTTTTTTTTTTTTTTTTTTTTACAAAATATTCTTTTATAACATGACCATTATCTCCCATTATCATACTCTGCTTGGGGCTGCTTGGGCGGATGGGGGTTGGGAGGAATCCAGGCAATTCCTTTCCTCCTCTGTGAGATGGGGTGAGTAGTTCTCATGTGGCCAGTTCATTTGATCATCACTCCTGACATTATCACACCGTTATCTGGGAAGATGCCTATGATCTGCATCCATTCATCTTGCCTGGTATCTAGCCAGAGGGACATTTTAATAAGACCCATCGATTCCATAATTATAATATTTGACTGTATGACAGTCACTGCAGACCACTGACCTAGACTCTCAAGAGGCTTGAACCAAATTCCACTGAAGTCATTGAAAAACTTTCATTGGGATTTGAATCAAGCCCAAAATTTATATTCTTAAGATCACACAAATTTAGGAATTCTCTTTTTATGCCTTTTTGTAAAAGTACTAAATCTAGTCACAAAATTTAAAACATTGAAACAGAATTTGTGGAAACATGGAAAAAAATCTTTGTGATAATTTTCACTATATATTATATATACACACATTATATATATATATACACACACACGTTTTTATAGATTCATAGATTCTAGGGCTGGAAGGGACCTCAAGAGGTCATCGAGTCCAGTCCCCTGTCCGCATGATTGAGAACTCAAATTTATAGCACTTTGTTCAGTTAAAAAAATCATTCTTGCATATTAAAAGAAAATGGACAAGATTTTCATACTGGACATCCATTATGAAAACCTTGGCGTGTGTGCTTGTGTGTGTTTTCCCCATTTTAGGAAACTCCCCCCCAAAAACAATACAGGTATAAAGAATATGTCTTCTATTGCTAACCCCATTGGTAGGGTCAGTGTGTAACTAACTGTGTTTGTATCTGTGTCGAATTAGTGAATGAGGTTAAAATGGGTAGAGGGAGGAGACCAGGGAGGACCAAAATGAAGATGGGAAAGAAATGAGTAATAACATTGCAAATCCCTGGGGTACTCCCGGTGTGTCTAAAACTGCCACACGCATCACCAGCAGTTAATGTGTCTCTCAAACATTGATGTATGCAACATTACTGGCCCGTTCCAAAAATAAAATAGTCTCAGCACCAAAAAGTGTTAGTAAAATGCCAGTGAATTAATTCTTATTTCACCAGAATAAGCTGGCTAAGAGAGAAAAATCTCTTGCTGTGCAAATGACTCATCATAAAAGATTAGTATATGACTAAAGAAAATACAAATCTGCCAAAGCAGGAGACTTTCCTATATTGAAAGGGAAAAAAAACAACAAGAATAGACTGAGTTTTAAAGCAATAGATTTATGAGAAGCAAGCTAAAACTTATTCTGTTAAACATTGGCACCTTTTAAAAGCTCTTTGTAAAAATGAACATGTAAATTGCTTCCCTGATGGACTATACCTATCTTTTTGCCATGATTCAATGTGGTAGTATTGTTACAGGATATTCTGGTACTTCTGTAATGACATACTTGCTACATGGGGTGGCAGCAGATATGTATTTCCCTAGTACATTACAGTGCATTAAAAGAGTTTGATTCTGTTTTGCTACTAAATGTCTTAAAATGGGCAGGAAATGAAGTATTTTACAGCACCACCTGAATCTGAGTAACGACATTCTGAAAGTAAAGTCCCTGCCCTGATGAGCTTACAGTTTACAGAAATAGACAAGACAAATGAAAATGCACATCATAGAATAGGTGTAAGTATATGCAATTACCACTCTGTATGGCATTGAGATCATTACTGTGATATGGTGTCGAGGTGTGGTGTCAATATTTCAAAAAGAATGTTGAAAAATTGGAAAACCTCCAGAAAGAGGTACAAGAATGATTTGAGGTTTGGAAAACCTCTTGTACAGTGAGAGACTAAAAATGCTCAATCTATTTAGTCTATACAAGAGAAAGTTAAGAAATGATTTGATTATTGTCTATAGAGCTGGTTAAAAAAAATGTAATGATTTTTTTCCATTGGAAAATGATGATATTTTGAATCTGAAACTATTCATGGAAAAGGGTCAGTTTCAACAAATTTCCCATTTTAAAAACAAACAAACAAACAAATAAATAAATAAAGTTTTGGAATTGTCAAAATGTTCCATTTTGACTTTTTCAAAATAAAAAGTTTTTCATTGTTTTCAGTTTGCAATGACTTTTTATTTCAAAATATAATTTAATTTATAATAAAAAAGACAAAGCAAACATTAAAAATAAAACAGAACAGTTTAAAATTATTGAAACAAAATGTTTTAATTGACCCAATCTGAACTTTCAGATTTTTAATTTGCAAAAAAATTTCAGATTTTGATTTTTTGTCCCAATTTCAAATGGGAAAAAATTCCAAATCTTAATAAATCTTGTGGGATGGGAAAACCATTCTCTGCCCAGTTCTAATAGTTTATATGTACCTGCACAGAGACAACATTTCTAATAGAGGGCTCTTTAATCTAGCAGGCAAAGGCATAAGAGGATCTACTGGCTATAAACTGAAACTAGACAAACTGAGAATAAAAATAAGGACCCCCCTGTTTTTTTTTAATACTAAGGGTAACTGACAACTGGAACAATGTAAATAAATAAATAAATGGAGATATCCCATCTCCTAGAACTGGAAGGGACCTTGAAAGGTCATTGAGTCCAGCCCCCTGCCTTTACTAGCAGGACCAAGTACTGATTTTGCCCCAGATCCTTAAGTGGCCTTCTCAAGGATTGAGCTCACATCCTTGGGTTTAGGAGGCTAATGCTCAAACCACTGAGCTATCCCATCCCCCCAAGAGGTATGGTGGATTCTCCATCATTTGAAGTTTTTAAATCAAGATTGGCTGGCTTTCTAAAATACATGCTACAGCTCACCCAAAAGTTAGGGGCTTGATGCAGGAACAATGTCATGAAATGTATATGTCATGTGCGATGCAGGAAGTAAGACTAGAATATCAATCCAACTGGACCGTCCATCTCTGGGGGAACAGGACATCAAGAGACAGGGATCCAAAACACCACTTTGTGTTGCTTAATATAAGCTAAAAAAGTATACCATCCATGACTTATCATGGATGAGGCCCCTCATGTTGTGCCCGTTCATATATATTTTCATATTCTGTTCTACCTGACAAATTTGTGGCAGCAGGAGACTTCAGCTGGGAAGGGGTCTCAGCATCAGAAGCTTCTTCCATTCCTTCATGTGGACCTAAAGAAATTAGGAGACTTGGGGGAAATGGCCTTAGCAGGAAACCTCTAGGGAAAGAAGGGAGGCAAAGTGTGGGGACATATGCATGTTTCCTTAAATCTGTAACAGGAACCCAGACATGGTTCCAGGCAGAAGCTCTACACTGAATCAGAGAGAAAAAAATCAAGAGACAGAAAATCTGCAGGAACAATACTATTTTCTTTATTCTAACAAATTTTCTTGTTCAGTGTTAGAATAATGCCGCTATTTCTGTGATTTTTTTTTTTACCATTGTCACATGACATGCTCCATTTGTTTCCTCCCCAGTATGTATTTAATCCTGGTGATCGGCACTAACAATAAAAGATTCCTCTCCCTTGTTCCATTTTTTGGTTGTGGGCATTGAGGCCAATTTTTCTTAACGGTGCTGGAAGGCTCAAGATGAAGGCCATGTGACCTGGAGAACAAAACAACAGTATTCACTTATGGGGACATCAGCAGCACTGGAGGAGTGAACTTCTTTAAACTGAAATGAATAGACAAAAAAACACACAAGTAGTCTCAGCTGTTTTGATGCTTCCATATGGCTAGCTGAACCCCTCTATACAAATTCTATAGATGAAAATTTTAGTCATCTAGAAAATCAGCATCAAAGTGTGGTGAGCACGCTAATTGCACAGCAAACTACTTATGCATTTGTGACAACGTTGTTAACAATTACTACTTAATAGATCAGTCAATAGTCTGTAACATCAATCCAGCCTCAGAGAAATTCAACACAGCTATAAATTTCTCAGCTGAGTTAATGTTATGGATTTATGAATGGATGTCTTAATTATATATTGATATTGGGAATATCGCACAAATTAAAACAAAATCTTCTTTCTTTCTATGTGGAAATGTAACACAAAAAGTACTAAGAGATGAAACATTGTAAAATTAGTATTTATATGACTGACAATAGATTCTGTCCCGGGAGACAGAAAATGTGGGCAGATTCTCTTCTCAGATACTCTGGTGTTAATCAGAAATAATTCCATCAAAGTCAATGGCGCTATAGTGATACAAAATCAGAATAAGATAGTGTAGACTATCTTATTAATGTATTTTATATTGATGAAAAAAACCCAACCCTGAATCTGAGGGATGCTATGAAAAAGGTGCATTGTCCATCTGTGTATATGTGTGTAGATGATTTTATTGGCTACATCTATCTGAATGGTAATATACCTGTGATAAATTGTAGAGTTATTTGTTTAGCTTCATTTGTCCTATGATTCTGCAACTAATTATGCATCTTTGACAGCTATACTTTCACTCTTCCCACAGTGCATGCCTGCTGAAACTACTACTAACATTCAAGACTTTTGAGCAGCTTCAGAAACCTGGCCTTTCATTTTAAGTAACTTGCCTGAGAAATTTCCCACTCAAATTGTGGAACCTTTACCAAAAAATTACACTGGTGCAAAATCCAGGGCAAATATTATTCAGTCCAAGATCTGTGAAAGGTCTGATATTCCACAACCCTTCAGATTCTAAAAGCTTTGCCCTCAATGCCTAAAAAGCAGTCCCTAGGAACCAGAAGGAAATACAGAAGATGCAGTAAGCACTGCAGCAACAGCAAGCATGAGTATATTACATCAACATCAAGGGATGGGAGAAGGACAGGGGAGTTCAGGGGAGAACAGCAATATTAATCTCCTCTCCTCGGATGCTGTAGTGGTGGTTCATTGAGTGAGAGGGGGGCAGAAGCGGGCATGACTGGGGAGAACATGATTCTGCATCCCTGGGAGAACCAAGGGTTGGAGAGGGAGAGGACAGAGCAGGGAGGAAGAGGTAATATTAACCTCTGCTCCTCTGGTGCTGTAGTTGTGGGTAACAGTGGGGAGACAGGCCTGGCCGGGTGGGGCTGGAATGTAAGTAGGATGGGAAGGAGTTGTCACCTATCCCCCACTTCCCAGAAGAAGCCACTGAATTTAATGCATCTTAACTTTGTATTCTGAGTTGTTGCCCCAGAGTGGGCATTTTGCTTCTGACTGTTAGCTGCCACTGCAGGGACATCAAGACCATTACCATTTTATAACAGTAAATAAGGAGATGAAGGAGGATTTATGGTTATAGGAACAGTTTATGAATAATTTTAATGGCATTTAATTTTGAAGAGAGGATTGGATGATGGAGTCATATTTAAAGAATTACTCAAATGTGTCGGGGGAAGAGTGGGGATAATAGATTTTTTTGTTTTCTTTTACCAAGTCATATGATGTGCTCAGATAATGGCTCTCAGATTGGGTACAAATGGAATAAAGTATAAAACCTTTCTAGAACTGTTTCCTATTCTAATGTCAGTGACTATTTGGAGAATGGATTTTGCACACAAAAGAGAGTGTTTCTGGATTGGCAATATGGTGTTGACACATGTTATCAATGGCCAGTCCTCCAGATCACCCAGGGCTTTGAGGCTGTTCATATTGCAGTTTGAACTTTAATATCTGCTTTTCTGCCAAACATGCCCATGATTGATAATGATGTAGCTCATGCATTGTCTCAATTTCAGGAGAAGAGTTTTCAGACATTGCACTGGGAGCGAACAATGAACCTGAACAGATACCCATGGCCCTCCACACCCTAGGCATATGTAGGAGTAGTACAGAGAACAGTAGCACTACAAACATTTAGGGCTTATGAAAGGGGTTTTAATTATTTTGTGCAATTTCAGATGAGCAAGCGTCTGCCTATGATTTGTCTTATTCCAGAGGACCAAGTCTTCACTGCATTGCGGCACTAGCACGCTGTGTGCTGGCATCAGCTACCATCTCTGGCTGCCCCTCTGTCCATACATTAGTTAGTAGGATGAAGGATACCCAGAACCTTGTGGTAGGTTCTTTGTCAGGAGGGTCTTAGAGGAGTGGGTCTCAAGACACAGGCTCTCGGGAGAATCCCCAATGTCCCATCATTGTTCAGATGCTTAAGGATTTAATTCAAGTTCTTCACCAAACATGGAAAAGCAGACAGGATACGACCTTGTTCAAGGCTGTATTCCTGGTATCTTTTTGGATCTTTTAGAGTCAGTGAACTGGCCTGGGTCAGCAAGGAAGAGCTTTGGAATTGAGGGATTTATAGTGGGAGGAATGATTGGCTACCTTGATACTGAGAGTATCAAAAATGGATTAGGGAGGGCAGGGGCATATTGCTTCAAGAGAGTGAGGAGCCAGGGATTTGCCCAGTAGGGCATAAAACGTATATAGTGATATATAGCCCAGGGGCGCGACTCACCACTGCTGCATCTTCTGCTGGCCATCCTGGGAATTAACTCTGGTTCACTGGTGTGCCTTCATCTAGTGGCATTTTGCCACCATCACTACTGTCATCAGGACCCGTGTTGCTCTCAAGACTGCAGTGTCCTCTTCTGGACACAGCTCTCTGGCTGTGCCCCACTCGGTTCTCTCCTCCCCCCCATTGCGGTGTGGGGGGCAGCAGTCCTCCATTCAGCCACTTGCCTCAGTGACAGTCTGCAGTCCAGGGTGTAGCCACCAGCATCAGTGGAAACTGGGGCCAAAGTGGGGGGGGGGAACCCAGGCCCGCCCGTTACTCTGGGTCCCAGCCCAGGGACTCTCTAGCCAGCAGCCATGTGCTGTGCCATTTCCAACACCTGCTGTCTATTTTTCTGGACCACTTCCCCAAAGCCCTAGTACCTTCTCCACCCTTGTATCAGGGCTTCAGTCTGGCAGGGGTCAGCTGGGAACTCACTTATGCTCCCCTGACCCCGCTGAGCACTGCTTGGACCACGGTGCTGTCTCTTCCCCCTCTTTCAGAGCAGCCAGTCCTCCTTCCTCAAACTCCAGGGAGTAACTGAAGCTGCTCTGTTCAGCAACCCTGATTGGCTGTCTCTCTAAACCTTCTCCTGATTTGCTGTCTCTACACGTCCTTTCCTAATTGGCTGCCTCCTGCACAGCCTCCCTGGGGCTGCTTTAACCCCTCTTCTGCCAGGTTGGGGCAGACGCCCCACCGCAAGCCATAAAAACGTATACAGTGATGAGATCAGTCAGGGAGAAATCCCATTTTATTCACAGTGATGGAAGGCACCTTGCAGCTTGTTGCAATGTTTAAAAAAAGGAGTTTGCAATGTTGGGACTACACATACATGAATTTGTCTCCCACTCATTTAGGATTGGGTCAGCAACAACTGCAACCCAATTGGGACCACGGGTATGGGGGATTCAAGCAAATGAACAATGACATTCAAATGAAGCATATTAGATGTACATGGGACCCCAGGTGGGGAATCAGAGTTTGGAAATCTGAATAGTTAATGTTACTGTGTCTCCAATTTCAGGATCAAGTGAATGGGTCAGAAGAGAGGAGTGGATCTGTGGGCACAATGTTGTATGCTGGACACAAAGATGGGCTGCTAGGTTGTTTTGCAGTTCACTGCTTGGTCTCAATGGAGAGGCAATTCTGAATTGAAATGGAAGGAAGGTCATGGTCTGGGACGAACTGTTGACCCTTGTACTCTGTTTGGCAACTATGGAGAAGACACCGAATGTGATTACAATTGATTATGGTGAAAATAATTAGGGGTAATGTAAGGGGGTGAACTTGATGATCAGAGCTAAGAGCGATTTCGGACAGATCCAGGATTTTTTCCTAGGGGTGGGAATGAAATGTTACAGTGGAGGGCATGCCGGGAAGCCAAAAAGCCTCTGGAGGTTGAATGGTCAGGACTAGAGAGGTGGCAAAATTCATACATAACTAGGTGCCTTCATGTGGCAGTCCCTGTCAAACTTAAAGGTTGTGAATCCTGCTAAACATCTTGCACTACCACTTGCCCACTTATTACTTTAATGCTACAAACTGAAGGAATCTGTCAACTATAAGAACTTGCATCCAAGTCCGGACCCAAGAGTCCTTTTCAGGGTCAGTGCTGACAGTTCTTTACATAAATGAAGGACTGTCAGCTCTTAAACAGGAAATGATTGCTGATATTTGCACAAGACACTAGTTCCATGTTCTCTGTCTACAGGAGATTTATTGAGGATTACAGGACAAATGAAGTAGGATACTAGGAATGATGTTGGTTGTTGAAAGACCACGCAGCCAATATGGTAGCACTGTATTTGTTAACCCAGCATCGGGATTGCATCCACCTACAAAAATGGGAGAGAAAAGTATTGAACTTCTTACCATTAAGCTTGATAAATCTCCCAAATATCCATATACAAGCTACCAGAGGCACTTCAGTTTTGTCAACCTGTCTGTGAAATGACAAAGTGTACCACACATCATAACTGGTTATTTCCACATTCATAATACTCAGTGGGGCTATGCAGAGAATAATGAAGGAAAATTGATTGAGATGTGGGCAGTCACACATCATCTGAGCCTAATTCATTACTCAAAGCTACCTAGTTCTTTATAACAGTGACCAATGGAAATGTGGGTATGAACCTGACCTAGCCTTTATTAGCATTCCACTAGCTCACACGTATAGAAAATTTATATTAGACCCAGTTCCCAGATCATAACACAGCCCTATTGGAATATCACGGTGTCATTTCTATGTCAGTTCAACTTCAAGAGAGCAAATTGGCTGTCATTCTCCAAAGCTCTTCCCTTAGCTGTCAGGCCTATTGAACCGATACTCAAGAACTACAGCCACTTTGTGATGCTGTACATCTCTCTACTGGCAGAAACATATCTCGTGGATGATGGAGAGAATATACCCTCCACCTAACCCCTCAGTCAAGTGTACTGTATGATACATTCAGGTGAAAATTCCAAGAAGACCCCTTTGGAGATGACACAATAGCTGCTGGAAAACATCTACTGTCATAAATTGCTCAACAAACCCTAAAATCTTGACAGACTCCATGGATTTGACCCATGACTGAAAAAACCCATGGTTGACCATACACAGACTGTCTACAAGTACAAAGACAGGTAGACATTTCAACATCTTGGCTCTTCAGATTTCCCAGCAAATGCTACTCAATGGGTAAACTAAGTGGACTACTACCAACTGGTCATCACTGTGGCAAATACCCTCAAATACGTCCAGCAACCTAAATCTTACAGTGTCCTTTTCCCTGGAGGAACTATATGCCAGAAAGCAGCAAACCTAGATGACATCCAAACTGAGAAAATGAAATATTTTGACCCACTGTAACATTAGAAAAAATGTAATACTAAGACATTAGTTTATAAAATAAAAGCACTATAGTTATGCAAACAAGGAGTTAAGTTATGAAGGGAAAAAATCCTCTTCCAGCTCAAATACTTTTTAAGCAAAACCTAGACGTGAAAATTAATGTTATAACATTCCAGTAACAATCTTAATCCTGACCCCTTACAGAGCTACCTAGAAACACACAGTAGCGCCTCAGTTTTAAGTTATAGAACAATAGTTTAAAATATTTTAATGCTTGTTTCAATATATAAAGCATTAATACATGTAAAGTAGCTAACTGTCGTGTACCATAATATATAAACAGTACCTCCTTGTGGTTTTTCAATTTTAGATAATTTATTAATTAAACCAAATAACAAAAAACTAAATTAAAATAAAAAATAACACAACACTAATACAATTATTCCTATGCTAGCGTGAAACAAATCAGATAATAAAGGGCTTTTTAATCTATCAGAGAGTGGCATAATAAGATTGAGGGCTGGAAACTGAAACCAGAAAAAAATCACATTAGAAATAAGGTACACATTTTTAACACATTTTAACATTAACCATTAGAACAAACCAGCAAGTGGAGTAGTGGTGTCTCCATCTCTTCATATCTTCAAATTCAGACTGGATGTCTTCCTGGAAGATATATCTGAAAGACAAGTTTTGAGCATCAGTGCAAGATAAACTGCAATATTCTGTGTTAAACAGAAGGTCAGACGAGATAATCTAATGGTCTTTTCTGGTCTTAAAATCTATGAATCTCTTAATATTTATCTAGTACTCTTCCTGTAAGCTGTATTTATTCTGTTTATCTCATTGCAGCTATTGATACTGATCAGATGTATATTAATTTCCAGTTTAAAGATAACCGTGACTATTTTTGACACTTCTTCATGAAAAATAACCATCCTTTTTATGCTTTCAGTGAAGTGTTTACCAGTCTGCCACTAATTATTAAGACCTGCAATTATATTTTTTTCATGGCTGGACTCTGCAGCATATACTGTGATGTTGAGTGCATTAACACATGCACAAGCACCTCACCTTCTCCCCATTCATTTGAACGATGAATACCACTTCACCTTGTGCATGTACCACTAATTAGTTCCTTTCAGTGTCTTTGCCTCTTCACAAGTTTTAGTTCTCAAGTGTGGCGTTCTGCTCACTGATATCACTATACCTAAAAGTGTGGGTTAGAGCAAGGAAATGCCCAGTCTCAGACTTAGACAAATAATTAAACATATATTTTGTTACAGATTTTGTTTTAACTTTTAGAGAATCATGACTGACCTTCACTTCTTATAGCCAAAGCCTGAACTCCATGCCCAGGTAGACACGGACATCTTTGGACAGGATGGGGGGCAGCTTGGGCTACAGCAGCCCTATTAAGAGTGGGGTGAGGGGCAAACAAATGTCCACCTGTTTCTCATCCCAGCCCCAAAAGATTACAGAGCAGTTTTGAGTAGGAAAACCTCCACCCTCAAAGAGGAGAGACAATACTTCAGCTGGGAAAGAGCTAGGGGTTAGAGGAAGAAACCCCCCCCTTCCCACAGGAATTAGGAAGGGAAAAGTGAAGGGTGGGGGGTTTGAAAAATATTTGTGAACCCCATCCCCCTATATGAAGTACCCTGGGGAATTGGGGGTGGGGGAGGCGGAGAGAATGCCCCTTGCCCTAAAAAAAATAAATAAAAAAAATTGCAAAGTTGGGAAGGAGCACTGTAGACTGAAGCAGAACTGGTGTCTCAGGGGTATTACTGAATGCAGAGCTCCCCCCTCCCTCACCACTGTGAAGCTGCCAACAATTCCTCATTGCTCTTTACCTTTGAGCTGCTGCTGGTAGGAGTAGAAGAGGAGACAGGACTTGTGCGTGTCCACTAAATTTGGTGTTCCTTTTGGAATGGGGAAAGAAAGGAGCTGTAAAAACAAAATTCCATTATCTCACTCTATAGGAAAGGAATATGTAATAGATAAATGCACTGTGAAGTTAAGATTCCTGTTTTACACAGAAGCAAGAGATAGTGATGGGATACGGAGCCTTTCATCTCTAGAAAGCTGGCTCCAATCCAGCCCAACCCAGCTTAATAGTAACTGGAAGCTATTTATGTGAAATGAATTTGGTAGCCCCCATTACCTGGGCACCTCTTTATCTTCACCCCACAGTTGTGAGGTAAGAAGTGGTATTATCCCCATTTTACAGATGGGAAGCTCAGATATAGAGAGACTAAGCAACTTGCCCATGGTCACCCAAAAAGCGCATAGTGGAGCAGGGACTTGAATTGGAGAGTCTCACCAGTCCTAGATAAGCAAACTAATCACTCAACTATCTTGTCTCTCTATCACCAGTGGACTAATGTCAACATCACAAGTCTTTGCAACCCTCGCTGGCATTCTAAGCAAAGAAGGCCCGGCTTAATGTACATGAAAAATGAACCATTCTTTCAGCATGGTGGTCTCTCCAGTTCATGGATGAGGCACATTGGTTGGACAGTGTAGGTTAAGTTTGCACTGCTGCTGTCCTGCTGTGTTTGTCCTATGGTTAATAAGAGGATTTCATCTTCTAGAGAACTGTCAGATCACTAAAGAACATTCAAGTCACTTAAAACCAAAATCCTGTGGGGAAAAAAATCTGAAGAGAAAATGGTTCCTTTAAAAATTAGTATCTGGACTTGAAACTTAGGCCACATTCCTGCAATCTGATCTATGTGGGCAAATTCCTATGCACATGGAGAGCCCCACTGAAATCTTGGTCATTTAGTCAATTAGCTTCATTAATGTTTTCAGCTCCAAATTGTCTCTGATGTGCACACCGATATTAACATTTAGAGTTCAAAATAAACATAACATCTGCTGTAGAGGCTCAAAATTTCTCCTCCAGACATGACTTGAGTACTGTACTATTTGAATAGCTTTTTAGACACATATGCACAGAATTAAAGGCAATGCACAGCCAATTAGCCTCATTTGCATCTGAGCTAATAAGACCAAAGTTCTCTGATAGCTCATTTGTGGCACAGAGTTAGCTCTGAAGTCCTAAAGCCTTTTATTATTTTCTAAGAAACCCTATTTGAACTACAAATTCTCTCTTATAACCTAAAAGATAGATAATCTTAATGGCATGCTACAGATTTAGAAAGGGCATAGTGACATTACAGCTGCTAGTTTGCTTTAATGGGCCTCAGTCAGTAAGTCCTCCAAATGAAGTGAAAAGGTGGTTTTCAAAAGAAAGGAGAGCAATTATTTGAGTATCATTTTCTTGGTAACTACAATTAAGCTAAAATATTTAGTTTCATTGAGGCATTATAGTTACCGAGCATACTATGCACTTTATTAATGCATTGGACAGAATATGGGAGGTAACCAAACCTGTAAAACTTGTATATAGATGGACACTGGTGGTGGAACAACAATAAGTAAATAGAGGCACAACCCTGAAGCTTCTCCAAGCCTTATTGGGGAGGGCAAGTGGGCCCCAGGAAGAGGGGCAGGTTGTGAACCCTGTTACACGCTCATTGTGAAAACAAAGCCAAACCAAGTTTTTGTACTTACTTTCTGGCTCCCTACATAGTCGTGTTGTCAACTAGAATGACCTCTTGTGAAAGTCTTTATAAAGTCTAGGGGGCTGCTGACCATTTGCAGCACTTCTGACTGAGCACCTAATCCAAATCCTATTTAAGTCAATAGGAATCTTTCCACTGACTTCAGTAACTTTGTATTAGGGCAGGGGTCAGCAACGTTTGGCACGCGGCTTGCCAGGGTAAGCACACTGGTGGGCCGGGCCAGTTTATTTCCTGCTGACGTGGCAGGTTCGGCCGATCGCAGCCCCCACTGGCTGCGGTTCGCCATCCCGGGCCAATGGGGCCGGCGGAAAGCCGCGGCCAGCACATCCCTCGCCCGCGCTGCTTCCCGCCGCCCCCATTGGCCCAGGACGGTGAACCATGCCGCGTCAGCAGGTAAATAAAATTGGCCCGGCCCACCAGGGTGCTTACCCTGGCGAGCCACGTGCCAAAGGTTGCCGACCCCTGTATTAGGCCTTCATGTTTCAATCTACACATCATAGGACAGCTTCCTCTTATCCTCCAAGATTTTCCTTTCCCTTCAAAGTTCATCTCTTTCCCTCCCTAACTTCTCCTTTCTTTGTATTCATTTTCAGAAAATCCTGTCCATCTTCCCCACTTGCATCCCTGCAGAATTTCCTTAGAATTCTCAAAGTGAAGGAGGAACGATGACGTGACACTTGGGGTGAGTTTGTTATCGGTTAGTTTGTTTGTTGTGTGCTTGCTTGCTATGTGCCTGCTTGATTAAAGTTTGTGGGCTGTGTGCTGAGCCTAGCGGCCTGTTAGCTAGGCTGAGAATTTACTAATGAGGCTCTAGCCTGCTATCCTTTGATCCCTAATCCCTTTAGGATGCCTTGATAAGGGCACAGAGCTAACTCAGGAAGAATAGGGGTTTAAAAAGCCAGAAGAGCTAGTGAATAGGGGAGTTTGCATAGGGTGCATGAAATCCAGATACACCTAACAAACATACTCTAAACTTAGGCCACTAACCCCCTTCCACAAAAAAAATACAACAAAGAACAAACAAACAATAAAAACTCCTGCAAAGGTAGAAATAATGCAGGCAGAAGTCCAGCAGCACAGTTTATTGTACTGAATGCAGCATGTATGATTACCTTCCTGTGGGCAGGTAGCATATGGGTGCATTTCGTGCAAGCAACTTGTGTCCCTCAGAGACTGAGTACAGGATCTTGAGGTCAGAGTTGCTGAACTGGAGGAGTTATGGAGACAGAGAGGTACATAGACGAGACTTTCTGGGACTCAATAGAATGGTCCCTCCCCCAGTTTGATAAGAGTCTGTGCTGTTGAGAAGGATGAAAGTCTTGGGGAAGGAGAACATCAAGCTGGAGCAGAGGGAAACAATCCCATAGCTGAGACCCTCCTTCAGATAATGTCATGATAATCCCTTCACTGAGGATATCCCTCCAGAGGAGGAGACCCCAGTTATGAGGAAGAGACAGGTATGAGTAATGGGGGATTCAAGTATTAGAAATATAGGTAGTGGGTTTTTTGATGACTGGGAGAATCGCACAGTGAATTGTTTGCCAGGTGCGAAGAATGCAGATCTCTCAAGACATCTAACAGACTGATGTGCAGTGCTGTGGAGGAGCCGCTGATCATGGTACATGTAGACACCTATGACATAGCCTACCTCTATCCTCCCTTTTTCTATTAGGTAGGAGGTTAAAGTCCAGGACCTCCATGGTAGCAACCTTTGAAATGCTTCCAATTTCATGCACAGGGCCAGTTAAGCAGAACTGCAGAGTCTCAATGCATAACTGAGATGATGGTGCTGAGAGGAAGGATTTAGGTTCATTAGGAACTTGGGAAGATTTTTGGAAAGGAAGAGCCTATACAGGAAGGATGGGCTTCAACTAAGCTGAAACAGGATTGCTGGCATATAAAATTAAAATGGTTGTAGAGGAATTTTTAAACTAAGTGCTAGGGAAAAGCTGATAGGTGTGTAGAAGCACACAGTTCGAACAGAGACATATCTTAGGGGAGGGTATATTAAAGGAGATATTCTATATCCTAGTAAAGAGAAGAAGATAAATGTTGATAAAGTACTGGCAGGTGCTGAAGAGAAACAGTCAAACATAAAGAGTCCCATTCACTTATATCATGTGAAGCCAGACAACTAAATACTGACAAATTTAATATGTGCTTGTGCACAAATGCTAGAAGCCTAAATACTAAGATGGGTGAACTTGAGTTCCTGGCAATAAATGAGGATATTGATATAGTAGACATCACAGAAACTTGGGGAATCAATGGGACATGGTAAAAACAAGGATACAAAATGTATTGGAGTGAGAGAATAGGTTGCACTAGATTGGAAGTGACACTATATGTGAAAGACAGCACCACGGGAGAGGCAATTCTTGATTTAGTCCTAAGTGGAGCACAGGGTCTGGTCGAAGAGGTGAATATAGCTGAACCACTCAATAATAGTGACTATAATATAACTAAATTTAACATCTTTGTACAGGAGAAAACAAAGAAACCCTTTCTTTTTGTTTAAGCCAACCAATGCTCACAATGCTGAAGCACTTGTCAAGAACTTATCCTCAACATCCCATCTCTCTGGAACAGTGCTAGGTAGGGAACTGGGTGGGGAATGCAGGGAGGTGGGGTGTAGCTGATTCTTTAATGGTTGATAATTGTTCTTGATTGCCAATTAATACTAATTTAAAGAGCTTAGCATGGCAGGATTCTAGTCCCAGAATCAGACACAACAGAATTAAAATCAACAAATTCAATATTTGGTGCAGAACCCTGGTGTGTACAGTAAAGACACTCACACTGAGGGCAAAGCAAACTCTTGGCCACTTTTATTAGAACAATCAGTAAAGATAAGGAAGTTCCAAACCACCTAAACAAATAGCAGTAGTATAGCACTAGGGATATCTTTGATATTATTCCTTGCATATGCTCATATACTTATATACTCACACCCTTCCTGGGGAAATCTAGTAGTGAGGGGCAAAGAACACGCTCTGTTCCTGACAAGCTAATCAAGTCTGATGGCCCAGATCCAACTCGACCTACCCGATGACTGAAGGTCAACAATCAAATGACTCTCTACATGGTGGCTTGGCCTATTATAAGGCATGGGGACTGTCATGAATACTCATTAAGATGCTCAGCCTCCCATGTCCATATCTAACGTCCTCACCCTAATAATGTTGGGGTGCCTTTATCCGATAGGTTAGCATATTAATGACTTTAGTTTATTACCTTATACATCAACTTATTGCTAAAGCAAGTTTGTGGGTAAACATCTGCCAACAATTTTATCCTAAGATATCCAAGCCTGCTATTAGTTCAATGTCCCTGCAGTTGAGTGGTATTGTTATGAACAGAGTCCCCTATTAAGCAAGATATTCCAGGTCCACTAAAACTCAGGATAACTTTTGGGCTATTTTATCTATGCTAAAGATCATAGACCTCAAACCCTTATGCTTTACATATGCCATATGTCAACTACTTAAAACCCATATATTACAGGATATGGGCCTATAGGTTCCTTGCATTACTGATAGGTAAATTAAAATGCTAAGCTAGCTCTATGGGTTACAAATCTCCTCTTTGATGGGGTGATTATTATTTATCCCCATCATACACAGTATGGGGTGAATGGTTAATTAGCTGAGGGGGAAGTTCCTGAACAAATCTCAGTCTCCCGATGTGGAGATTCAGGGACCTGATGGATTGATTCTGGTTGTGAGTTATAACTGCAGCTCAGGAATGCTCTGCTGTGGGCCTCATGGTTACATATTGGTCAGTTTCATCATCTGTTATCCCTCTAGGCTGTGGAGTTACTCGTTCTTTCCTAAGTAACCTCCTGATTTTACACTGCACAAACCCCACTCCAATGAAAATAATTCCTGTTGCAATTCTTTGGATAGCAATCCATCCTTTTAACCCAACTTCTGTTCATGAGGGTACTGCTAGGACCTTATCACCTCCATCTATTATCTGAGCAACAGATTGCTCTTTCTCCCCTCCCACTGAGGGACTGAGCAATCCTGGCTCCTCATTGGCCCAGGAAACTCTCTATATACATTTCTCAAAGCAAAGATCCCCATTGGCTTTTGTAGGAATTTCCAGTCTATTTTGTCCCTGCCCCAGTCCAAAAGCACGCTGGGAACTGGTGTCCAGAGGCTCTCAAGCCATCATTGCTGTAGTCCAGAGGTTAGGACTCCTACAGTTTCAGTTTAAGTGTTCCAGGAGCTAGCAAAACTCCAAAGGGGATTACATAAATTAATAAAAGTTGTTTGGTGAATGTATAAAGTATACAGTACTTTTTTGGACATGGAACAGCTATATGAATGTTTAGTTCCCCAAGTACAAATATTGTAGCCTCTCGTTTGAAGGAATCCATGAAGGAAATAGTTCTAAAACTTCTGGAAGAAAAGGCAAATTGGTTCAGGAGGCAACTGATAAATCCAAACAATACAATATATGCTTGGATTCTTAAAGATGAAAGATATTTTAACTTATAGTGAGGAGTTTAGCATGCAAAGTAGCCCTAGAATGGATGCTAGCTTCCCTCTTGCTAACTCAAGTAGAGTGAGACTGATGTAATAAAGAATAAGGAGGACAGGGCACTTCTGAGAAACTAAAAATGCCATTTAAATTTACCCATGTCTCTCTCAGGCATAGCCAGGTCATTATCAGTTATGAAATCACTTAACAGGAATGTTTAATTCTTAATGACTAAGTGTAAACCAAAAGAGCTAGAATTTGCAGCAATAGCTATATTGATTTAGAAGGATAATTAGAATCCAGTTGAAAAAAACCTAAGATTGTCAGTGAACTAAAGGGTTCTTGTAGAGAGAGGTCTGCAACTGGGACTGTAAAACTCAGATATTTGTTTCAATGTAGTGAATAAAACCACATTCAAACTTATGCAAGAGATAAAGAAATGTTGCAGCATAGCTAACTTTCTAACCAGCTGAACACTCATTCTGGATAAAGGAATATGGTTTTTAGATGGGTGGATGATTTTAAGCTCCTACTCTCTAAGAAAAAAAAAAGCAGACCAAAAAACAATAAGACAATGGGAGATCTCCCTCAAACTCTTCACATCTACAAAATATGTAGAAGACATTCCCCCAGGTTTCATTACCAATTTGCAGCAATATATGTCACTACACTTTTCACTATGTGGTGTGCATGGGAAACATTCCTTACCTGCATACTTTAGGAGCTTAGCGGGAGGGGGGTTGGAGGATCCTATTACTGTAGTTAATTTTCATAATTCAAAAGCTCAGACCTTGGTCAAGTCAAAACCAATTTTCTCTGAAAGCAAAGGTACTTCTCATAGTGAGGACTATTTCCATGCCAGATTTCAAATGACAGCTCCCATCCATTTCAGCTGTAGAGCTGTTCATAAAAAGGTTACAGTATTCCCCCTGCCCTCCATAATGGCAATAGCATATTTTCTCTACTTTCCTTGTATTAAAAATGACAGCTATTTCTCCTCAAATTCACCAAAAGAGTTAACCTTCAGGCTTCCGAGTCAGACCAAGCCAGGAAAAGTTCAATACAAAAGATGAAAAGTATAGCTAGCTATGTGTAAGTAAAACCAGGGAGATATGATAGAAAATTGTATACAGTCTTAACTATAGTAGTTGCTACTATTTTCAATATACTACAAAATGAGCTTTGCCAGTGCTGTTTCCCCTCCTCCTCTGCCCAAAGAGGATATTCAGGAGATTTTATCAAATGGATTTCTTTAATACAGTATCTTAACTGTGGGGATAAAAGTTATCCCCTTGTATATGTATAGAACATGATTCAAAGCCCAAAGAGGGCACCACTGAGGTACTTAAAATCCTTGTCTGGTTTCTGCCTAAACATATAGGCACCTAAAATCCCTTGGCACCTATGTTTTTGCTGCTGGGCATGCGCACAACACCTCACACTAGGACTCTAGGTGCCTGGATGGTTATCTCACACCTATGCACCAGTGAGATCCTCAAACCAGGTGGATACAGGCATTCCCATGACTATCTTGCCTGAGCGACCTGATCTGGTAGGCATGCTCAGAACATGCCTACCCGATTGGTACCCATATACAAAATCAGGTGGGGGCAGGGTGCCATCTTACATCTTTTAGGCCAACCGTTAGAGCACTCATCTAGGAGGTTCAAATCCATCCTCAGCATCCCAACACCAAAGTCCCTTTGTGGATGTGGGACCAGCTGATTTAAATGGGCTTTGGATCATTCCCAGAGACCCAAATCGAGCAAAGTAACTATGCAGGTGCCTTTCTTTAAGCATGTGAGTAGTTCTACTGCTTCAGAGGGATTGTTCACATGCCTAAAGTTAAGCATGTGCTTTAATATATGTGCTTTAAGCATGTGCTGAATCAGGTTGATAATGATTTACAGGAGTTAAATTGGCTGAGATTCTCAACAGTGCACATATAGGATACCTGTCTTTCAGCTGTAGATTTTCATAATACCCACCTTACAAATTCTCTGTCTCTCTTTCTCATTTATAGATCTCCTGCTTCTGGAGTGTTTCAATCATAGGAATGTCTTACAGTGTTTGAAAATGTTGTGCAAAATAAGCCCTTTCATTGAACTGGGGGGTGTCAGGAGGGAAAGCTGCTCTACATTAAAAGCTCTGGTGTCTTTTACTATTTATGGAATGCTTTTAATTTGGCAAAAAAGAAGAAAAAAATCCAGCTTGATGTATCACACTCTGACTCACCATTCACATTATATCATACATGTTCTGTTAGTCATTTAATCCACTGAGACATCTGCAATGAACTGACTCATCCAGGAAGCTGAAATCATATATTCAGACAATATCTGCTTTATAACTGCACACACATACAAACACACACAACTCTAAAAGGATATTGAGCAGTATCAGTGTGCTTGGCCCTGTACAGAATAGACAGAAAAAAAATGTTTCCTGTCTCAAGGAATTTATAGTCTAAATTAGACAGGCCATGTAGTTCAGACACAAACACTGGAGGATCAGACAAAGTTTGTTTCTCTAAGTGGAGATGAGGATTGGTACCTGTCTCTTGCTAAGTTGTTCTAAGGAGACACACTTCATCTGGTTACTAGGATGAGTCATACTGAAAGCAGACCATGTCATGTCCCTAACATGACTATTCCAGGGATGTCCCCCTTAGTGTAATTGCAGGCATAATTCACTCTTACTCCTGGTTTGAAAGGGTACTAACAAGTCATTTTTGAGCTGGAGGCTTCCAAAGATACATCAAACACTAAAAAACATTTCAAATTAGAGTAAATTCTTCTTAATGGTATGTAACTCACAAACCACTTAACCTAGTTTCTTTGAACTTTTTAGAAAAAAAAAATCTTTTGCCTTTGGAGTACAGGTCACAATTTTTAGGACAAACCAGTTATCCTATGACAATGAGGCTGAAATAGGACTATTAGTGGAACCAGACTCTAACCTTTACCATAGAGCTGTGACAAATGATCCATAATATGAATCACTTCAACCATGACTGATATGCAATCACTTATGGAATTTAATATAACAAATGGGTTTCTAAGAGCACCCAGTAGTATTTCATAGGTAAAAGCTTAGTTCCATGACTTCAGTGGGACCAGGATTTCTCTCCATATGTTTATGCTACAAAACCATATTCTTTTGAAATTGCAGAGGGAAACACAGGTAATTCAAGTGTAATTTTATAAATAAGCATTTACACAGGATACAATGGTTAAAACCCCTATTGCAAAAAGAGTCTTAGAACTTTTAATGTCTTTGTTTAATTTATTTTTATCTGCCTGAAAATGTGGCCAATATACAGAAAATGTATATCTATATCTGAATGCAGGTAGACAGGAAATTGTGTACCTTTTAGTACTTGATCCTGCCTATTTAGCAGAGAAATGTAGCTAAGACATAGCAAGTGTCACAAAACATGACTAGAAATCACAGCCTACACAGTATATTTTAATATCTCTAGTGACAGATTAGTAGAAGCAACTACAGTCACATGCACATTTGTTAAGAAATGTATTTAAAAGAGCGAAATCATATAAATGTTAAAAATGCAGGGAGAAGGAGACAAGAAACAAGTCGTAGTATCAATGGATAATTGTCACCCAGACACTGTAGTGTGGAACAAAAACCGTGCTGGGTTAGAACCTGCTCAGTTGTTTAGATTGTCTGTTTTGTCTATATTGTCTTAACTAAGTCATGTAATTAGTAGTGGTAGCCACTGCGGGAAATGTCATAGTTGGATTTATAGTGACTACGTTTGGACAGGCCAGGGTAACACTTCGTAGGCTGGTTGGCTTTGGCCTACTCTTTGCTTGGTGTAAGTGTGGCTTTGCTGATCTGTTGTTATGTAAACTTGCTCAATTATTCTTACAGATGCTGTGTAGGATATGATGTTTTGACCACAGAATGCATCCAAGTTGGAGGATATTACATACTGTGTTTCCCCGAAAGTAAGACATCCCCCGAAAATAAGACCTACTTCCAGTTTTGCCTCTCGCTGTAATATAAGGCATCCCCCGAAAATAAGACCTCCCGGATAATAAGGCCACCCCGGAATATTAGGCCCCAAAGCTCCAGGAAAAATAAGACCTCCCCTGAAAATAAGACCTAGCGCATCTTTGGGAGAAAAATTAATATAAGACACTGTCTTATTTTCAGGGAAACAGGGTAGATAAGAGGAAGTTATCAGTATAACCAATAGACCGAAAGTACTGCCAAAGGATGATTTAGAAAAAACAGAAACATTCTTACATTGAATGAGGGGTAGATGGCCTGGTCAGCATGCATGATCAGTGCATGATCAATGGAAATAAACTAATGGGAAAAGAGATATGATACATGAAAATAGTGTAGACAGCATATGCTATGTAAACCAAAGCTTGCACATGTATATTGTGTGGGTTATATAAGATGCTGTGCTTAATGCTGACTGAATGATTATATAAGCTGGACAGGTATATCTTACAGTGTAGGGGGATAGATGGAGAGTCACAGGAGAAATTCATCATGACCCACCTACAGCCCAGGAGAAGCTAACTAATCAACGAATCATTATCCTTTTTTTTCTGTTTCATTATCATTTTTGCTTTAATACTAATTGTAACTGCATAGTATGGTTTTGGTTCAAATAAAGGTTAAATTATTAAACCTAACTGTCTTGGCCCAACTGTCTTGGCCCTTTAACAGAAGTATGTTAAACTTCACCCAATACCACTAAGTGGATCAACATTTACTGCAGGAGTTGGCAACGTTTGGCACATGGCTCGCCAGGGTAATCACCCTGGCGGGCCGGGCCAGTTTATTTACCTGCTGATGTGGCAGGTTCGGCCGATCGCGGCCCCCACTGGCCGCAGTTCGCCATCCCGGGCCAATGGGGGCGGCGGGAAGCCGCGGCCAGCACATCCCTCGCCCGCGCCGCTTCTCGCCGCCCCCATTGGCCCGGGACGGCAAACCACGGCGAGTGGGGGCCGCGATCGGCCGAACCTGCCGCGTCAGCAGGTAAATTAACTGGCCTGGCCCGCTAGGGTGCTTACCCTGGCGAGCCACGTGCCAAACGTTGCCGACCCCTGATTTACTGTGTTAAATTTATATTTATCAGGTATTAGTAATATTTCTTATCCATCATATGGGAAATACTGCTGTAAATTCAAATACATTGGCATACTATATGCTGGTTGAGATTTTCAAAGCAGTGTGAGTGATTTAGCCACACATTTTCCATTAACTTAAATTTCACTGTTCTTTTACATCAAAAGATACAAGTTTCTATTCTAAGTAGCAACAACTTTATTTTATAGGTTCACTTCTTTAAAGAAACACATTTGTTGTGAATTCATTTTAGTGGAGATAAAACTAAATTCATATTGCTGTGCTAATACTTCTTGAATTTGGGGCAAACAGTTCTGTAATAGAAACAAAAGGTTTGTTCTTGCCTGTAAAAGATATTGCATAAATGAGTAAAAATAACAGCCATTACCTTGTATTGTCTTGGGTTCATCCTTATTCAAGATTAAAATCTCAAAGTGAATGAAAGGTGGCAGGAAGGTCTTTTGACTTATAAACATGTGTTGTTATACTTTCAGAGAAATGGTATGAACTGAGTTTCTCTGAAATAAAAGAACTGTTGATTAGGGATTTTTCAAGGTTTCTTGTCAGATTACGTGTTGTTATAGCAACACAACAGAATCTTTTAAAAATGTGTTTTGCTTGGGCAATTTTGATTAGATAAGGTTGACATCTTTAGGATGTTGATTTTCTAGCAATTTGACAATGCACAGAACTCAGAATGGAAGCAACCTTTTAGCACACAGGCTGAAGAAGTGTTTAAAGTCCACTTGAAAATGTCATTTTGGAAATTCCTGTGGCAAAACTGAAATTATTTGTAAAAATTGACATTTTCCTGCAAAAATACATAAATGTTTCACTAAGACTATTTTTATGGGAAAACTGTCCAAATAAAAGACTTCAGTCAGTTCTATTTTGCTCCCTTTTTTACCTGTTGTCTAATAAGATTATTTAACAAAACGGTGGGCACTAATGTAGTAAACAACCTGTACACAACAAAACTTATCTGTTGTTTAATAAAAGAAAAAACAGGATGGTATATGCCCTCATATGCCAGCAATGCCCCTCTGCCATGTACATTGGCTAAACCGGACAGTCTCTAAGCAAAAGAATAAATGGACACAAATCTGACATGAGGAATCATAACATTCAAAAACCAGTAGTAGAACACTTCAGTCACCCTGGTCAATCAATAAGAGACCTAAAAGTGGCAATTCTTCAACAACAAAACTTCAAAAACTCCAACATGAAACTGCAGAACTGGAATTAATTTGCAAACTGGACACCATCAGATTAGGCCTGATTAAAGACTGGGAGTGGCTGGGTCATTACAAAACCTAAACCTAATTTCCCCAATACTAATTTCTCCCTACTGTTACTCACACCTTCTTGTCAACTGTTTGAAATGGGCCACTCTCATTACCACTTCAAAAGTTATTTTTTCTCCCTTGGTATCTTACTGTTAATTGAATTGTCTCGTTAGACTGACCTCACACTTGGTAAAGCAACTCACATCTGTTCATGTATTTGTTCATGTATCTGTTCATACCTGCTCCTGTATTTTCCACTCCGTGCATCTGATGAAGTGGGTCCTAGCCCACAAAAGCTTATGCCCAAATAAATTTGTTAGTCTCTAAGGTGCCACAAGGACTTCTAATTGTTTTTGCATAAAACTGACTCTCTCTTTACCCAAGAACATTTGTTGACATTTCAGAGATGGTTAAATGAGGATTTTTCCTTCTGAAAAGTTACGTGCAGAGAGATGCAGAGAGTGTTAAAGTGAAGATTTATGTGATCTCTTGAATTTTAAAAGTGTGGTAGGGTTGTGCATGTGTGTACATTTTAAACAAATGAGAAGAAATTTTACAGCAAACAAAAAAAGTCCCCAGAACAAAACTTCAAACTCATATTTATTGTTAATGTTGTGGCAATACAAAGATAATGAACAGGGTAAACTAAAATTACAATATGCCAAAAACCCTATTCTCTCCTCACAGCCATCTACTCAACAAATTATAAACTTTTACTTTTGCATTTTTATATGTATATTAATTGTTCTACTTTAGTATTGGCAAGAACTAAAGGAATTGAAAAGAATCTTTCATATGGATTTTTAAATAACTATTTTCCTTCTTTCTGTCTGTCTCTGTGTGTCTCTCTCTCTCTTCACATCTTATTTACGATAAACTAGATCTGGGGGGACAAATGGCTGATACTTTTTCACCAACATTGCAAATTTGGGTTGATTGAAACATTTTTCAAATTTCCATGAAATTCAGCAAATTGTTTCAGTTAAAAAAAATTGAAAAAGTCAAACCATTTTATTTCAACATTTTTAAACAAAACATATTAATTTTTCTATTCAAAATTACTTTTTGTTTGAAGTATATAAAAAAGTATATAAAAATGTTTACAAACCTCAAAAATGAAAGAAAGCATTTTATTCAACCTAAACCTGTTTTATTTTTAATTTTCCCCCTATTCATGTTGACCTGATTTTGGGTTTTCCTGTTACAACCAGTGAAGCAAAAATCAATTATTCATACAGCTCTGCAATAAGCTAAAAATGAAGGGTATCAATTTATTATACAGAGCACATACTGTAACATATACAGTATCCATATTTAGAAGCCATGGCATCTATTAAATTGAATTAGGGGTCTTATGAATTTAAAATGATTACCAATGCCATTTTTGTCAATGGGTAAACAGGTTCATATTTAGAGTTTGCCATATTGAGGGTATTGTATGAAATAAAAGATGCTTCTTGCAGCAAATTTTTCTCAGGATTTTAAGTTGTCACCAAGTAAAATTTGGTCTTTTCTAACCCAATTGTAATAACTCAACTGTCACTTTCAGATTATCCAAGGAGAGCATTGCCAGGTAATTGGCAGAATACTGCTTGCTATCTGGTAGGATTAATGAAAGTAGCTTCTTTCTGCTGATGGTTAAAGCAGATTGATAAAAGGAGGAGGGAGAGGACTGCATACTCGAGGAGGAGGAAGAGCTCTCCTTCTGCTTTTAGTAGACGAAGGAGAGCTATACTTTCTCTCCCTACCCTTTTAACCTCTATTCATCTTGTCATTTGCATGCATTCCCAAGCTTTTGAGCATTATGGCAGTTCCTTCAATGGTATCAAATAAAAGAATACAAATAAACTCTATCATCATGTGCCCGCATTACAATTTGCATTTTTGTTTACAGCAAGTTTACTCACTTATCTCATATATGAATAATTCTTAAAGAAAGATGATTAAACAACTCATTCCATGTCTGACTCTCATATTGCAACATCCACAATTGAATTTGAATCAGCCTAGGTATAATTATATTTTATTTGATTACAGTCAATTCATTTTTATTATTACTTCAATCAGCATGGCAGATGCAGAAACATTTCACTTTTCCAGATCTGCCAAACAAACCATATTTAAATTTAGGAGTAATTTCTTGGAAACATATTCTCAAATTATACTGATACAAATTCATGTTTATGGGCCTATATATGTATGTGTGTATAAGATCTGTGTTATGTTTCAGAGCATTAGAAAAATGTAAATCCAAGAAACATCTATGCTAACAAACTAGCTAGCCAAAAGCCAACAATTAATCACCACAGAGATATGCATTTTTACACTAAGAATAAATTGTTTAATTTCACATTCCCCAATTTTATACAGTTTTCTATGCATTTTCTATGATAATTTACCCATAAAATCACTTTTGTTAATTTTGGAAATTAGACTCTCAAAAATAAGAATACAACAGCTCTAGATCAATAAATTATTTATTTCACCTCCCTACAGACAAAGTCAAAGTGTTATTATATTCTGAAATGTGACTATGTAAATGGGGCACCAACTTAGGCCACAGTCCTATAAAGACTTACGCATGTGGGTAGCTTTATGTCCATGAGTGTCCCATGAGTGGATCACTTTGATGGGTAAAAGTTTACAGGGTCAGGGCCTTACCAAATCTTCTCTCTTACATGTATTCAGAATCATGAATTCTCAATTATATCAAAGTCCTTTTGCAGCAGAATACAGACTTCTACTTCTTGAGCTGCATATCAGTCTACTATGTGGATCAGCCAAAACAGAGAATGCAACACACACTTTGCCACTGGCTTAGATAACTTTTTTCTAGACAGCAATAGAAAGCGAAGTAGAAATCTCCCATTTCTGGTTCTATTCCTGGCTCTGAAGGGGAGTATGGTTATCTGGTAGTTGCATACAGCAAAGAGGTTTGGCACATTTACTCTTAAAGGCTGTGGCTATGTGAATATTGGCAATAGGGTTCTATCTTGAGATCTGCCAAGTGTGACCTTGTGCACCTTTCTGTTATCCCATTAGGGAAATGATACTTCCCTTCCTCCTAAAGTATGGGTGTGACAGAGTGTACCCCTATGTTCACCACTTTTACAAGATTATAATGGACTGTTTACAAAGTATGCCAGGTGAGGTATCATTTGAAAACCCATAATATGCAGAACATTATTGTCCTGGTAAAATATGTGTGGCAACATTGTAGGAAAAGTTATACGTTTCTACTGTGTGACCTTACTGAGACATGTTCCAAGGTTAGAAAAGCAGGCAGAAAACCGGTTCCTCTGAGACAATAAGCAAACTGATGCCTCAACAAGGTGTCAGCATAATCACATAGACTATCACTTTGTTAAGCAGCCATTCTTTGCCAGGAAGAAGGGTGTGAATGAGAAATTTACATCTTGGCAACCCGACCTGCTGTTGCCTGAACCCCAGCCGGAGATGATTCTCAAATAAAAGAAATGCGATAAGAAGGGAGAACAGAGGACACAAATCACCTCTCTCCCCTCATCTCTACTGGTGGCATCAACAACATTTGAAAGACAAAGAAAGAATCATTGAACTGGGGGAGGGGTCCTGGCTGGGGAGGAATCTATTCAGACTGCTGTAAGCACATGGTAGGAGAAACCTTTTTGCTTTAAGTTCATTTAGCTTGTTAAGTTAGGTATTAGTTTGCATTTTACCTTTTATTTCTTTGTAACAAATTCTGACTTTTATGTCTTCTTACTTGTAATCACTTAAAATCTACCTTTCTGTAGTTAATAAATTTGTTTTATTGTTTTATCTAAACAGTATGTGTTTGGATTGAAGTGCTTGGAATCTCCATTTGCGATAACAGGGTTTGTGCATATCATTTTCTATTAATGAAATGACAGACTTTGTATGAACTTGTATTGTTCACAAGGATGCTGGGCAGTACAAGATGCACATTTCTGGGGACAAGTCTGGGACTGAGAATTTGCCGGTGTCACTCTGCAATATAATTCTGGAGTGACTGGCTAGAGCACTCATATAATTCAACTAGGAGTGATTTTGCATGCTAGAAGCGGTGTGTGAACAGGCCAGGAGTGGTTGTTCTCATAGCAAAATAGTGTGAAAGGCACTCCAGGTTGGAGCGTTGAGAGGACACAGCTGTTCAATTTTCCAGATTGTACCCTGGGGACTGTCAGAATGGGTACAAGACCTGAGTCAGTACTACAAAGGCATATGAAGTGCACCACATTATTAATAGCTGTTGCATTAATTTAGATGGAATAAAGGGGCCCAAAGAGTCAAAAATGTTAACAAGATCCTATCAATATCCAACATTAAGCAGTGTTAAACAAGGTTTGGGATCTGGTATTCCGAGACCTCAGCCTGCTTAGTACCATGGCAAACACACCATTAAAAATCTGATCCTTTTATTAAAGATACAGACAAAAAGCAAAAACAATTAAAGCATTTGAAATTAAAATATTAAATAGGGCTTTCATTTTAACAACAGCTCTTGTTCCCTTTAACTGGAGAGAGTTTTTAGAAGGAAACAAAAACCTTGTTTGACATTATATTGGATGGTATCAAAGATAGTAATAGCTATCATTTTGTGGGGAAAAAGATGAAGTTAGTTGAGATGGGTTGGTATTGTTGCTGCTGTTCAAATCCAATCCCATTGGCTCACAAGAAAAATAAAACAAGATAAACACACACAAAAGGGGAGAAAAAGAATAGCAAAGATAGAAAACGAAGCTCTGTCTCTGGTGCCACCTCCCCACTGAAAAAACACAGGAACAGCCCACAGTCTTATCAGCCACTCCAAGATCTGGCAAACTTGTACCTGCATCCAGCTATTCAGAGCATTGCAGTTAGCTGCCTCTTTGGTCAGAGGATCACAGCACTGTGGCAAAACATGCAGTCTTGGCTAGTTAAGCCAAACTCTTATCAGATAGAAGGAAAAAGGGGGGAGAGAGAGAGAGGAAAGGTAAGAAATGAGATGAGGAAGGAAAAGAACACACAAATGGTGATGGGGATGACAAAGTTTCACATCCCAGAAGGTATTCAGGATTTAGGTGGAGCTGGTGGAGGTGGTGATGTCATTTGCCAACCTCTCTCTGGCCTGGTCTGGTCAGGATTAGGATGGAGGAGTTTCTGGATCCGAAGAAATGGTAGGGATGGCAGCCATGATGGTGAAGCTCGCTCCAGTAGTAATTTCCCCCCCAAAAGTTTCTTCCTCTAAGGACCCAGAAAGAGAGTGGTTTGTGGAATAGCCCATCCCCTCATTACTTAGTCCACAATTAAGCCTAATTTCTGGCACATTAATTTTGGTTCATTGACTTTTAGTTTCACATTGTTCTTGTTTACCAGCCATGATTTTAACACAGTCCTTGAATTATATTAGTAGTCCTTTTAGTTTGGGCTAATGTTATACTTACAAGAAACACACGGGATCTTTGATAGGGGAGAAGACAAAAATGCCGCATTTATTGAGAATACAGCAGTTAGCATATGCTTTTCAATTACACACACACACACACACACAGCATGCACCCGGTCCTGCCAGTTGATGTTTATATCAGAAGGGTAGCCGTGTTAGTCTGGATCTGTAAAAAGCAACTGCATCCGATGAAGTGGGCATTCACCCATGAAAGCTTATGCTCCAATACATCTGTTAGTCTTAAAGGTGCCACAGGACTCTCTGTTGCTTTTTTGATGTTTATAGTTACCAGTCCAGAGTCTGGATCAATCTAGTGGCCAGCCAGATTGGTCGCAGAGGGGAGCAGTGCTCTGTTGGTCGCGATCTGATGCTCTTGGAGTGTAGCAAGACAAACCCAAAGTCCCACGGCAAAGCACCCTGTTCTTATAGTCCTTTTTCTCTGTTGAAGTCTATGGATTTTGCTGTGTCAGTTTATGACAGGCTACTTCTTAATTGGTGGTATCTTTTGATGTAAACATTCCAAAACACCTCCGAGAGGGCCATCCTGTCGTGGTTTCGATTTAATCAATTGTCTTGCCCTTAGGGGTGCCAGCCTGCACCTCGGGGTCATCAATCTGCCCTTCCTTCATTGTGGATGCGCATTGATGGTTCTCTGGTGTCCTTAAGTCTCTTCACTCCTTCTTCCTTGACCATTTGGCTATAACAGTGGCCTTCACACCTTATCTTTTCCTGATGCATACATTCCTCATTCACACAAACAATCTTTTACAGAGACCTTCAAAGGTATACAGCAGTTTTTATGTTGAGCAAGAAAAGGCCTTGTAAATTAAACCTTGCTAAGTTTCATAACCAAAACAATTCACATTGAGGCCCAGGCCTTCAACATTCCTCTAATATACTTAACATAGACACAGTACAAAATCCTGTCTCTTACTAGCTAAACCTTAAAACAAAGAACGAAAAGGCCCTAATTTGTAATGCATGGGAAACAGAATCTCTCCTATCCCCAAAGGGTTATTTCTTTCTGCTATTCAAATGGGGTGCTTGGTAGAATAAAATCAAGACATCTTATAGTACAATTATACAATTCTGCTCCTACGCTAATTCAGTCTTCATGCCTCCCTTTTTGTACCCTTTCCCTTCAATATTTGTTGTTATAAGGTATTGTAATATTTTATAAGCTTTTACTCACTTTTTACAATTAAGGTTGCAATTAGGGTAAGTTTGTAGACCCATTTATCACAACACACTACACCACTCACCAGAAGATCTGAGTCTATAGCTTATAGTCTCTTTGGGGCTTTCAACCCACCATCCCTTCCTCTAGGCTGAAGGGGCAGCAGTAAGTGAAGTCTGGCTGGACCTCAAGCTATGTGGTATACAGAATGAGCATAGCTACTAAGCATGTGCAAATGCCCATTTTCAGAGGTTTGCGATTCAGACAAATCTGGGTGGATTTTTCACAGGGATAGCAAAAGGCACCACTCTGACTCCAAATTAACCCCCCTGCTAATTTCAGATATGTACTCCAAACCGTGGAGGGTCTGGACCTCTCAAATGAACAATTGAAAGACTTTTCAACTCTGGGAAAAAAATAATCTCTTATTCCCTAATCTTGTTCGTGGAAATAGTTTCATCCAAAATTATTCAGCAATCTATAAAAAATTCATCCTGAGACAGAGACATAGTATGGAAATGGTCAGCCTGAATGGTAAAAGTTTGGCTGAGTTATAAGCAACTAAAACAATGACATTGTAATGGAAAGTGATTATAGTCATCACTGGCAATGCTGGTTATAATTACAACATTTTCAGGTTGGTTGGTGGGAACAAAATGAGACAGATCACCAAAAAATCTGGGCTATGGAAGGAAAAATAGGGTTTAGAAGGCTAAGTAAAGAGAAGCATGTAGTATGAGATTGGAAAGGGGTTACAAACCACCAGACTAGTCTCTTTTCATTATTCAAGGTGAGAGAAATAGAGAAAGTGGGTAAACAGTGTCTCTTTAGCTATGCTGTTCTATTAAATTTCTCTGAATTGTGGATATTTCCTGTGGCAGAAAGATATCTGACATATGGCTTATTTTTCAGTGTAATAGATGTCTCACTTGTGCAGAAAGCTTAATTTACCTCATTTTCCAGTTTTTGCCTTTTCTCCAGACTATTCTTTCTCTTCATCTGAGTTCTTGTGATCTGTGGCTAAAATATAATTTCCTCTGTCAGGGCTGAATGAACCTGTATGGATGGCTGTTGTGAACTGGGCACTTTTCTTTCGTTAGCTTACAATATGCTCTGAAAAACCAGTAGCCAAAAAAATGAATAAAGCAGTAATTTCAGTCAAACATATTGACTAATTACTAAATGGAGGGTAAGCAGGGGACAAATGGTAAGTATACCATTGCGGTGAATCATTCAAAACAGACCAAAATACAATCAAAAGCTTTAAGGGCAAAAGCTGAAGTCTGGATCATCTGGAAACATATCTATGATTAGAAACAAAGACATACGGAGTCTCCATTTTTGACACTACTAAGAAATAATATTGAAAGGCTCTGGGATTTTCTTGTTAATTAGTTTGTTGTTGTTTTTTTCCAGAATATTTAGAGAACAGGCAGAGGCCACACAGGGAAAATAAAAGCTCAACCATTCTAGTTATGAATTTAATGGTATCTCCATGTAAAGCACATAAGCAAGGTCCAGCTCCTGTGAACTCTTGAATATAGGCTTAATTTTATGACCATGAGTATACCTGTGGATCTCAGATGGACTAATCACTTGAATAATGGTGAAAACGTTAGTAGGTCTTTACAGAATCAGGACCCTAATCTGAGGTGACAATTGCATGGATGACAAGGGCTTTTTTTTTCATCCTAAAATTTCAAATGTGTTTTTAAAATATGTTAAAATATTTGAAAAATGCATTTGAAAAATGACCATCAGAAAAGATCTGGGGAAAAAATTAGAAAATTCTTTCTAGCTCTATAGAAGGGTGTCCAGGAAAAGAAAAAGGGACTTAGTGGTGCACACACACCCATCCACATTAAAGGCAAGTACACAGAAGGCTTTTGTGTGGACCATGCTTGAGGAGGGGGCAGCTGTACATGAGTGAAGAAAGCTTGGGGGGAATGTTGGGGGATATGCATTATCTGGGGATAGTGGGAGAATCTGGTGGAATTGCTTTATATTTATTCATTTTGGAGATGAGTCTGAACTGTTAGTCTTATTTTTATAATATCTATATATATGGCCAGAGCCCCGTGTGGGGAAAATTTGAGAAATGTAAATAAATAAGAACTTAATAAAAGGCCCATGGCAGGATTACATTTTGCATGTCAGCCTTTTGTACCAGGGAATTCCAGTAATAGCAGGTGCTTGAAGAACTGTGTGGGACTCTTTGGCCACAGTGGTGTAACAAGGCCACAGAGGCTCCTGGAGCAAGAATAGTTAGGCACCCCATTCCTGATTCTGAAATCTGCCACCTCCAGCTCCCCCGCAGTCCCAATTCCCATCCGGTTACTCCTGCCTAACTTCTCTTCTCCACCATCCCACCCCCCCTCTAGATCCTGATCTCCTTCTGAGCTCCCCCCCAGCTCCTGCCTAGCTTCCTTCTATCACCCTCATGCCCCCCCCCCAAGCTCCCCACAGACCTTCCTCCCCCATGGCATCTCTCACTTCCCTGCAGTTCGTAGAATCGTAGGACTGGAAGGAACCTAGAGAGGTCATCTAGTCCAGTTCCCTGCACTCATAGTAGGACTAAGAATTATCTAGACTATCTCTGACAGGTGTTTGTATAACCTGCTTTTAAAAATCTCCAATGATAGAGATTCCACAACCTCCATAGGTAATTTATTCTAGTGCTTAACCACCCTGACAGGAAGTTTTTCCTAATGTCCAACCTAAACTGCCCTTGCTGCAATTTAAGCCCATTGTTTCTTGTCCTCTCCTCGGAGATTAAGGAGAATAAATTTTCTCCCTATTCCTTGTAACAATCTTTTATGTAGTGGAAAACTGTTATCACAGTCCCTCTGTCTTCTCTTCTCCAGACTAAACAAACCTTTTTTTTTTTTAATATTCCCTCATAGGTCACGTTTTCTAGACCTTTAATCATTTTTGTTGTTCTTCTCTGGGCTTTCTCCAATTTGTCCACATCTTTCCTGAAACAAGGCGCCCAGAACTCTAGTTGAGGCCTAATCAGCGTGAGGCCTCCTCGAGCCTCCTTTAGTCCAGCACTCAGTTCCAACAGCCTCAATTTAATAATCCCACAGGTCCTTTTTGCTCTCCTCCCTCTCCTCCCCCTACTTCTCTGATCTACCTCCAGCCCCATTTCAGGCCCCCACAAATTCTCCCTCATTTCTCGTGCTTGATCCCCTCCAGTTCCAATCTATTCTCCCCAGTTCCTCACACACACTCCCACCCCATCAAAATGGCCAAGGTTTTTATCTTGCACTCTCTCTTGAGGAGGGAAAGTCTCTTCTGTCTCTGCGTCTCTCCTTCTTGCCCCCCCACATTTCCTTATGATGCAGTCCCCCCATGCCTTCTCTATGGGTCATAGAATCATAGAATATTAATGGGTTGGAAGACACCTCAGGAGGTCATCTAGTCCAACCCCCTGCTCAAAGCAGGACCAACAACAACAAAATTATCCGAGCCAAGGCTTTGTCAAGCCGGGCCTTAAAAACCTTTAAGGATGTAGATTTCATCACCTCCCTAGGTAACCCATTCCAGTGCTTCACCACCCTCCTAGTGAAATAGTGTTTCCTAATAACCAACCTAGACCTCCTCCACTGCAACTGGACACCACTGCTTCTTGTTCTGTCATTTGCCACCACTGAGAACAGCCTAGCTCCATCCTCTTTGGAACCTCCTTCAGGTCGTTGAAGGCTGCTATCAAATCTCCCTCACTCTTCTCTTCTGCAGATTAAATAACCCCAGTTCCCTCAGCCTCTCCTCATAAGTCATGTGCCCCAACCCCCTAATCATTTTCGTTGCCCTCCGCTGGACTCTCTCCAATTTGTCCACATCCCTTCTGTAGTGGGGGGACCAAAAGTGGATGCAATACTCCAGGTGTTGTCTCATCAGTGCCGAATAATCACCTCCCTCGATTATACTTATACCTAACTCATAGAACTGGAAGGGACCTTGAAAGGTCATCAAGTCCAGTCCCCTGCCTTCACTAGCAGGACCAATTTCTTGTCCCAGCTCCCTGAATGGCCCCCTCAAGAATTGAACTCACAACCCTGGGTTTAGCAGGCCAATGCTCAAACCACTGAGCTATCCCTCCCCCCAATGCTCCTATTTATACAGTCCAATATTCCGTTGGTCTTCTTGGCAACAAGGGCACACTGCTGACTCATATCCAGCTTCTCATCCACTGTAATCCCCAGGTCCTTTTCTGCAGAACTGCTGCTTAGCCAGTCGGTCCCAAGCCTGTAGCGGTGCATGGGATTCTTTCTTCCTAAGTGCAGGACTTTGCACTTGTCCTTGTTGAACCTCATCAGATTTCTTTTGGCCCAATCCTCTAATTTGTCTAGGTCCCTCTGTATCCTATCCCTACCCTCCAGCGTATCGACCTCTCCCCCCAGCTTAGTGTCATCTGCGAACTTGCTGAGGGTGCAATTAATTCCATCATCCAGATCATTAATAATGAGTGGGGTCATTGCCAGCTGCTCATATCCAGGGCCTGGGGTTACCCCAGTGAGAAGACAGTCCCCCCATCTCAGCCATGCCCCAAGTAACCTCATGGGCCCTGGCATGACTGCACCACTGCACCACTTGTGCCATTACTCAGTAGTGGTAACACCACAGGAATCATGTTACTCAGACCTGCGTTTGCCATTGGGGTGTCTATAGCTGGTGTGGGGGTACAGGATCTTCACAAGGATGATGCTGTGACTCTGGTGGATGCTTGTGATCCATATGAGGGGGATACATAGCATATGAAGGCTAGACCCTTTTTTCCCCTGGGTAATGATGAAGAACTGTTTCTTATTGACAATGAGGAAGAAGGCAAATTACACCTACAGGAAGAGAGCCTAATGAAGTTGTCCTCCTCTCAGGCTCACTTCCACAGTTCTTTCCTGAAGAAAATTGATGTTCACTTTATCACTTCTAAAATTCTTTCTAAAATTTGTCTTGTTAGAGGAAAATTTAATGTTGTGGGTTCACAGTTGATTAGAGGCAACTTGCATACAGAGACAAATATAAAAAGGGGAATATTCAAAATATCTTATTCATATTAACACAGAACTAGAGTTCCTAAAAATGGTTTCTCTTACTCTGTTTAAGTGGAGCAAATTTTCTCAAAGGAAACACTACTGTTGATTATAGACAGATCTTTCACAACTACTTGAATATGCGCCAGTAATCAGAGTCAAAATGAGTCTTCCTTCAGATTAGTAAGGTTTCACATAGCAAAGAGAAACTAAAGGACTATCTTGTGGGGTAGGGGAAGAAAAATAGCCAAGCTACAATCAGTCACTTACACAATATTATCCATGTACTTAGTAAAGTAATTACATAATGTAATTTTGCCTAGATACCATGGCTATCAGTGTGGGATCAAACGCTCTCTCTCTCTCAAAAAAAAAAGAGAAGAGAAGAGAAGAGACAATAATAAAGAGAAAAAAAACCTCTTCCCCCTTCCCCCCCTCCTCCCCACATATGCAGAGACATTTTACTTTTGAACATTTCCAAGTGATAACCTTTAAATAAAAGTTGATGTGGTGCAGACATTCTACTATAGCATATATAGGGCAAGGTAATTTCTATATCAACATTTGCACTTTGTTTAAGTAACTGTGCAACAGAGATCATTTTGATTGACTAGATATTTTCTCAGTTCATTAGATTCATGTATATAATACATGACATAGAAATATACACTACAAGGAATGCCCATTTATTCAAACAGCCTGCCTCCCCCCACCTTTTTTTAGTTCACAATTTAAATAAGAAATGGAGTGGAGGGATGGGATGTAGGAAATTAAAGGTGGAAAGGAGGGTTCATATTTTCATAGTTTATTTTCTCCCCCAATTTCTTAGTGAACACTGAATAACAGTTTTGATCTGTGTGGTATTTAGACAGGCTCACCAAACAAACATTGGAAATCTGCCACAACTTTATCTTTCTGAATGTTAATGAAAAATAAATAAATAAATAAAGACTTTGTAATAAATTAATGCCATGAGTGGGTTTTTCATCATTAATCTCCCTGTCAGGCTTCAAGAGAGACTGGACTTCTAAGAGTTGCCATGGTGTCACAAGATTCATGTTCACAGGATTCCACTTGACTTTGTAGCCTCTCATCTTTAACTGACATTACAAACCACTCATCACTTTCAGTGCAAGAAATTAATGCAGTGTATGTAACAAGAGGAGCAGCAGCAACAGCAGTACCTTCTAGATAAAAAAAGTATTTTCTGAATAAATGCTGGAAGGAGAACAGCTTCAATATTTGAGAGCCGTTATGATGTTGTCAATTACAGCCACAATTTACATTTCAGAAATCAGTGTAAAAGGGAATTTGCCCATCGCGGTGGTATTCTATTATCATTCAATTAGACTTCCAACACACAAAAAGCTAGCAAGTGTTGTGCAAGTGAACTTTTGATGCTCAACCAAGAACAGACCATTTGATTTCCTCAGTGCTGAGCTACAGTCCAGAGAAGGCACTGCCTTCCAATAGTTGAAGAATCACAGAGAGGATTTGGCTGGGGGAGGGAGGGGGTTCTTTCTCTATTGCCCCCCTTCGGTTGTGCATGTTGGGAAACAAGATAGAGGATGACTCACAGAAGATTGCTAGAGAGAACAAAAGACAACAGGACTTGCAGACAGAAAGAACAGGAGGAAGGCTGGAGAATCACACCAACACCAGGAAGAGGCAGGTCTATGTAATTAGTGACTCACTAATAAGAAGAACAGACAGGCCTTTCACCAGGGCTGATCCAGAGAACAGAAGGGTGTGCTGTCTTCCAGGAGCTAAGATATGGGATGTGGACCTTAGGGTGAAGATGATCAGGAGCAGGAAAGAATCCACTGACTGTACTTCATGTTATACAATTATACTGCTAGATTCTTGCTGAAATGCATCAAGGGAAACTATGCCAGGATGGAGAAGATGCTTAAAGAAATGGAATCTCAGGTGATCTTCTGTGGTATTTCACCTGTCCCTAAAGGAGGAGAATGAAGGCGAGACACGATTATGATGATCAACAGATGGATCCAGCAGTGGTGCTATAAGGAAGGCTTTGGGATGTTCGACCACTCAGAGGCATTCATGGACAGAGGACTGTTCTCCTGGGATGGACTCTACCTGAGTAGGGAGGGAAACAGATTCTGTGATGAAAGTTGGCAAAACAGATTTAAAAAGCTTTAAACTAGGAACTTGTTGGGAGATGCTCATGTAATTTTCATGCCTGATTCTAATATTGACCGGGAGGAAAGTCAAGATAGACACAGTACAGTAATGGGGAAAGGAACAGAAGTGGATAGGAAAATTGACATTAAAAGGAAAGATCATCAGCAATCCCTCAATTCGAGGATGATCTCTACCATGGATTTACATATGGGTCCTGAGATGACTCAGGAATCCAATCCTGGAACCACAGAAATAGACATTTCCTGGTGAGCCAGCTGCCTCTTTGGAGAAAGTTCTTTCTTTTTCCTTCCTTCTCTCTCTCTTTTCGGCTTCAATAGCAAGGTGCTTCTCCTCGAAGCAGGCCACTTCCTGATGGAGGATGTGGCGCCATTGGGGTCAGTTAGTGGCTTGCTCCTCCCAGCTTGTGATATCCACATCAATTTCCTTGAGCTATGCTTTCAGTGTGTCTTTGTAGCAATTCTTCTGACCACCATGGGATCTCTGACCATGGGTGAGCTGAGAGTAGAGAACTTGTTTTGGGAGGCAAGAGTCTGGCATCCGCCTGCAATGTCCAGCCCAGCGGAGTCAGTGCATGAGGATCATTGCTTCAATGCTGGTGACATTGGATTCAGTGAGGATGCTGGCGTTAGTGCAGTTATATTCCCACTTGATGCAAAGGATCTTCCGGACACATCGTTGGTGGTACCTCTTCAGACTCTTGAGTGCTATCGATAGGTCACCCAGGTTTTGCACCCATGAAGGAGTGTAGGAATAATAATTGTCGTATACATCCGGATCTTGGTGTCCTGCCATAGGTCACAGTCCATGAAAGCATGTCGGAGCAATTTCCCAAAGTAAACACTTGTGCACTGGATCCTGTGCTGGATCTCACTGTCAATTTTTGTGTTTTGAGAAAGTTGGCTACCAAGATAGCAAAAGTGCTCGACTGTCTCCAAAGTCTGTACCTCAATGGTGATTTGTGGTGGGTCATGTGCAAGGCCTCAAGCAGGCTGATAGAGCACTTCAGTCTTCCAATATTGAGTGAGAGTCCTTGGCTTCGATAAGTTTGTGCAAAAAAATCCAATGTGGACTGAAGGACATTCTCAGTATGTGTGAAGATAGCACAGTCATCAGCATACTGAAGATCAGTAATGGATGCACTGAGAACTTAAAACTTCAAGCAGAGATGTCAAAGATTAAAAAGCCACCCAACCATTCTGTATTGAATGTCAACTCCATTGAGGAGGCTGTCTTTAACGAGGACCAAATGACTACTAAATAGATGGAGAACAGAGTTGGGGAAATAACACATCCTTGATTAACCCCAGTTTTGATGATGAAAGGGTCCGTCTCCAATACCAAGGTACTGTCTCTGTGCCTATACCAATGGCACTAACAATTAGGCAGGTGATACTGGCAGTACGTAATCGAGTGAGGAATCTGAGCAAACCCAAGCAGAAACAACTAAGAAGTTTGTATATCAATGGAAGGAGCCTGAGTAACAAAATGGAGACACTAGAACTGCTGGTGCAGGAAGTGAAACCAGATATTATAGGGATAACAGAAACATGGTGGAATAATAGTCATGACGAGGAGTACAGATATTGAAAGGTATGTGCTGTTCAGGCAAGACAGAAAAAAGGTAAAGTGGGTGGAGTAGCATTGTGTATTAATGATGAGGTAGATTCTAAAGAAATTAGAAGTGATGGAATGGATAAAAGAGTCTGTTTGAGTCAAAATCACGTTAGGGAAGAAAGCTACCAGAGGCTCCCTGGAATAGTACTTGGGGTATGCTATAGACCCCTCCAGATACAATTTGGATATGGATAGAGACCTCTTTAATGTTTTAATGAAATAAATACTACTGGGAATTATGTGATTATGGGAGGTTTTAACGTCTCATATATAGATTGGAGGATAAGTGCTACTAATAATAGTAGGACACAGATTTTCCTGGATGTGATAGCTTACAAATAGTCAATTAACTTACAGGAAGTAACACCATTTTAGATTTGGTATTGGTGAGTAGTGAGGACTTCATAGAAGAACTGGTTGTAGGAGAAAATCTTGGTGCAAGTGATCATGAGCTAATTCAGTTTAAATTAAATGGCAGGACAAACAAAAATAGAGCTCCAACTAGGATCCCTGATTTTAAAAGGGCAATTAAAAAAAAAATAAAGGACTGATTTAGATAAATGGACCGGACTGAAGAACTCAAGGATCTGAATGTGGAGGAGGCTTGGAAATATGTTAAGTTAAAGTTGCGCAAAGTATCTGAAGCCTGAATCCCAAACAATGGGGGTGGGGAAACATGGTAGGGAAGGATTGCAGACCAAGCTGGATGAGCAAGCATCTCAAACAGATTATTAAGAGAAAGCAGAGAGCCTACAAGGAATGGAAGATGGGTTGGATCGGAAAGGAGAGCTACCTCTTGAAGGTCAGAAAGCTAAGCAGAGTTGGATCTTGCAAAGGAAATTAAAACCAATAGTTACAGGTTTTATAGCCATATAAATAAAAAGAAAACAAGGAAAGAAAAAGTGGGATCACTAAGCACTGAGGATGGGGTGGAGATTACAGATAAACTAGGCATGACCCAATACTTAAAAGAATAATTTACCTAAGTTTTTAATAAAGGTAATAATGAGTTTAGGGATAGTGGTAGGGTGGCTACTGGAAATGAGGCTATGGAAATAGAAATTACCACATCCGAGCTGGAAATCAAACTCAAACAGCTTAATGGGAATAAAATAGGGGGCCCAGATAGTCTCCATCCAAGAATATTAAAGGAACTGGCACATGAATTTGCAAGTACAATAACAAGGATTTTTAATGAAACTGTAAACTTGGGGGTCATACCCTATGGCTGGAGAATTGCTAATATGATGCCTATTTGTAAGAAAGGGGTGGGGGGGAAGTGATCCGGGAAATTACAGGTCTGTTTATTTTACCTCAATTGTATGCAAGGTCTTAGAACAAATTTTGAAAGATAAAGTAGTTAAAGACATAGAGGTAAATGGTAATTGGGATAAAATAAAACATGGTTTTACAGAAGGTAGATTGTGCCAAAACAGCCTGATCTCTTTGAGAAGATAACTGATTTTTTTAGACAAAGCAAATGCAGTAGATCTAATCTACCTGGATTTCACTAAGGCATTTGATACAGTTCCACATGGAAAACTGTTAGTTAAATTAGAGAAGATGAGGATTCATATGAGAAATTAAAGGCGGATAAGAAACTGGTTAAAGGGGAGACTACAACAAGTCATGCTGAAAGGTGAACTATCAGTCTGTAGGTAGGTTACTAATGGAGTTCCTCGGGGATTGGTTTTGGGACCAATCTTATTTAACATTTTTATTAATGACCTTGGTACAAAAAGTTGGTGTGCTAATAAAATTTGCAAAGTTTAAAGGTATTGCCAATACAGAGGAGGACCAGAATATTGTACAAGAAGATCTGGTCTACCTTGAAAACTGTAGTAATAGAAATGGAATTAAATTTAATAGTGCAAAGTGCAAGGTCATGCATCTAGGTACTAACAACAGGAATTGTTGCTATAAGCTGGTGATTTATCAGTTGAAAGTGACAAATGAGAAAGACCTGGATGTACTGATTGGTCACAAGATGGCTATGAGCTGCCAATGTGATGCGGCATTGAAAGCACCAATGCAGTCCTAGGATGCATCAGGCGAGGTATTTCCCATAGAGACTGGGAAGAGTTAGTACCAATATGCAAGGGATTGGTGATGCTTCATCTGGAATGTTTTGTTCAGTTCTGGTCTTCCATGATTAAGAAGGATGAATTCAAACTGGAATAGGTGCAGAGGAGGGCTACTAGGATGTTCAGAATAATGGAAAACCTACCTTATGATAGGAGGCTCAAGGAGCTTGGCTTTTTTAGCCTAACCAAAAGATGGCTGAGGGGAGATATGATTGCTGTATATAAATACAGCAAAGGGATAAATTCCAGGCAGAGAGAAGAGTAATTTAAGTTAAGTGCCAGTGTTGATGTAAGAACAAATGGGTATAAACTGACCATGAACAAGCTTAGGCTTGAAATTAGACAAAGGTTTCTAACCATTAGAGTAGTGAAGTTCTGGAACAGTAGTCTGAGGGTAACAGAGAGGGCAAAAAACCTAACTGGCTTCAAGACTGAGCTTGATATGTTTATGGAGGAGATAGTATGGTGAAACTGCCTACAATGCTATGTAGTTGATATGCAACTGCTAGCATCAAATATCCCCAATGGCTCACACTAGATGGGGAGGGATTTGTGTTACTACAGAGAATTCTTTCCCAGGTGTCTGGCTATTGGTTCTTGCCAAAATGCTCAAGGTCCAACTGACTGCCATGCTTGGGGTCAGATTGGTAGAGACACTGTTTTGTTTTGGTTTTACTTTTACTTTACTTTCCAGCATGGGTCACTTGCAGTGTAAATGGTGGATTCTCTGTAATTTGAAGTCTTTAAATCATGATTTGAGGACTTCAGTAACTCAGCCAGAGGTTATGGGTCTATTACAGGAATGGGTGGGTGAGGTTCTGGGACCTGAATTGTGCAGGAGGTCAGAATAGATTATCATGATGGTCCCTTCATACCTTAACATCCATGAGTCTAAATCACACTATTACTCCTCTTTAGATTGGTGGCAACAGGAAGCAAGGTTTGAAAGATACTTTTCAGATCAAATACTGTAAGAAGCTAAGATGTAACAGGGGAATCTTTCACACTGGAAATTCCTATGTCATTGTCTAATTGAATATGTAAAATATCTACCTAGTTCTTATCAAAAGTTGTAGTATCATTTTTTCAATATTGTCTTTAGGTTTTCAGTGTTTCTAAATAGATAGTATGATTATTACATACCAACGTGCTTTTTCCAGAAGCCACTGAACACTGTGAACTTGATACTTTATATTACTTTATGTGCTGAACAGGTATAGTTTGTATGTATATATGTTGATATGTGGTATATACTAAGTCACTGGAATTTTAGCCTAGTCATTGCAGAATTGCTTAAGCTAAAGCAGTGGATATTGATGCAGTACAGTTTACACTGCATAATTTTGTTATCTAGCTAGTCATGTAAATCAATCTTTAAAAAAAATCAGTAAGAACTGAATTTTAAAAAGACCCCTGACATATGCATTCCTTATATTTCCACTACCCAATTACACATCTTGTACTATGTGCTATGTAAACTTTTCTAGTTCTCCCAGCCTTTCAAGTATGTCAGAAGTTGACGGCTCATCATCTGGTGTAGATCTGCACTTTTTCTTCAAATTTATGAAGAGAGACACTTTTTCTTTTTCTGTTCCCAAAGAAAGCTGCAAATCATTACAGGTCACCTAATATGTGTCCAAGCCTCTCTGCCAGAAGGTGTTTAATATCATTGTCATTCCTGAGAAAAATATGCATAAGCAGATTGAAATGGTGTGCAAACCAAGACACAAATGGGAAATGACCATCTCACATTGTTCTTAGAACATTGGATCCACTCTCAGAAATAATAACCATCAAGAAGTAGTGCTTGGGATTCTTATTGAATTCTTTATTTTGCCTTGAAGATTTTGCAGTGGTATATGTTAGCTACTATGTGGGCTGCATTGAACACTTTCAAGATTACTTTCAAATGATTGGAAATAATGTTTTCAATGACACTAGTGAGCTGCTGTACGATCCCAGTCAAATGATGCCAATTTGTCTATTTGTTATGTAACCATATAAACTCAGCCTATATCTACACTAAGAGCTAGGACTGTGATTCAGGGGTGATGGATTCTTCCTAAAAGTGTGTGGGAGGGGGTCACGGGACCCTAACCCCTCAATGGACAAGCCCCTGCCCTTCCTCTTCCCCCTGAGGCCCTGCCCCCCAGCCAAGCCAGAGCTGGGCCAGGGAGTACATGAATAATTTTAATATTGATTGCTGATGGAAATTTTAACCACATTTCTACAACAGTTAGGTTGTCTTGGGTTAATGGTATAGATGGCACATGAAGAATCTCTTTATCACACTAATGACTCTTTTCTGCTATCAGAACTGTATTGGGCTAGAAATATTCCTTACATAATGGGCATATAATACACCTCTACCCCGATATAACACTGTCCTTGGGAGCCAAAAAATCTTACCGCATTATAGGTGAAACCGCGTTATATTGAATTTGCTTTGATCCGCTAGAGCGTGAAGCCCCGCCCCCCCGGAGCACTGCTTTACCGCGTTATATCCAAATTTGTGTTATATCGGGTCGCGTTATATCAGGGTAGAGGTGGATATTTATATTTTAATATAAAAATAATGGAGGAGTATCTATGGAATCTCTATCCCTGATTGCCTGCCTTTGGGAAACTGGGATACCTCTTTCCCCAACTTCAACCACTTGTCTACTGTCTGCACTTTTGAGAGAGGCAGAAAATCACCAAGTGAGAACCCAGCTGACATGAATGTGGTCAACCAGTTTTTGTGAGATCATCAGTTAGGGGAAACATTGTCATAAAGCATGTGAACAACAGAATAGTTACAAAATAACAACAATCATAATGGTAATAGAACCAGGAAATGAAGTGATAGTCAAAACCTCACCCAGGATATCATAATTTAACATGCTGGAAAAAAGGGTGGCAAACAGTAAAGAAGCCCAGTAGAAGCAAAGAAGGAGGGTCTATGGGGGTGTAAGCCTAGGACTTGGAAGATCCAGTTTCAATTCCTTGCTCCTCTGCAGGCTTCCTGTGTGACTTTGGGCAAGACATTTGTGCCTCAATGTTCCATCTATAAATGGGGATAATATAGGGTGACCAGATGTCTCATTTTTAAAGGGACAGTCCCATTTTTGGGGACTTTTTCTTATATAGGCACCTATTACCCTCCACCCCCTGTCCCGTTTTTTCACAGTTGCTATCTGGTCACCCTAGGATAATAGCACTTCTTTATCTCACGGGGGTGTTGTAAGGATAAATACATTAACAATTGTGTGGTTATAATGGGGGCCATATAATACCTAAGATGGAGAGACGAAAGGGGAAAAGCACCACTTCTGGTATGTGTCTCTCCCTACCCAGGAGGTAATAGAACAATTTCTAATACTATTTAATAAGGAAACATGTCTATTACTACTTGATAAATATTGCAGATATGAGGGTGTTGGGAGATTTAGGGCTAGGGAATAGCTCCATTCTGCTTGTTTACTGTCTCTGGAATACAATGAATATCTGCATAGTAGTTAATATTGTTAAAAGCAGCATTAACTCTTACAGCCCCTTTGGGGCTTCTACTGGGCAGCCATAAGGACAGGAGATAACCTCCAAGAGAGCATGAGTCCTTAAGGAGCTATGCCAACAAGGCCCTCCATGCAATATCATGAGTTTCAGAGAATTGGACCCAGTATTCCTCTGGTCTCTGCAGGCTAAAAGGATTTTACTCATGCCCCCTGTCCCCTCTGGACTCCCTAACTCTCCCCTCTCCCCCCAGAGAAAGAAGCTCTACATGCCTCACTTCAAAGTGTTTCATGGGTCCTTTTCCCATACCATGTTTTTTTTTTTGTCCACATGGAGTTTCTTTTAGGGTAGCTCTCAAAGCATGTGTTCAACTAACCAGATTTTATGGCACAACTGCTGGAAAACAATGAAGTTCCACATACACTACATAAAGATCATGAGAACTAGGAGAAGTGGCATCAGCACAGATGCACAAAAATCCTGTTACATTGCAGTCACCAGGGAGAGTTGCAAGTGCCCCATGGAAGAAGACCGAAGGAAGAGTCAGGAAAGAGTTGCACTAAGATACATGCTCATACCCCAAATTGTGGTCTAAATTTGTGGAAAGTGAAATACTGCCTTAGGCAGCATTAACTCCATCAGCATATCTACACCATTTCCACAGAGTCATGACAAACAGAGCAGGCTTGCAGCCAATGGGAGCACGACTACTAGTTTTAGAGTGAGGTCATGGATTGGAAGGGGGCATTATAGGGAAGAGCCAAACAGGAATGCTGGAAACACCTCTCTGCAAAGGCAGGACTGACTCTTCACTGCCTTTTCAGGCCCCATTCTTACCCATTCTATCTTCTCTGTGTCAAAGTCAGACTCAGGACTCACAATTTGTTAGACCACTCTGTTTATTAGCAAAGCGCTCTGCTAATACACCCAGATAATGTGAGCACCATGCAAGACTCAAACTATCTTATTTATACAGATAAAAGGGCACGAACTTAACAAGATAACAAAAGGAAGCAGAACTGATAAGTTTACCTGGGGCTAGGCATACATATCATATTTCCTTACTAACTACTACCAGTCTCCTGTTAATGTCCCACCATTAGCTTAAGTGGACTCATTGTTTCATACCTTAATGTTTCTCTTCCTGACAACTATATTTCAACATTCCTTATTCCTGCTTAAAGGAACATACAGCATTTCTTTAATCCATTCTATTTTAACAATATAAATAAATTAATGGAGATATCCCATCTCCTAGAACTGGAAGGGACCTTGAAAGGTCATTGAGTCCAGCCCACTGCCTTCACTAGGAGGACCAAGTACTGATTTTGCCCCAGATCCCTAATTGGCCCCCTCAAGGATTGAACTCACAACCCTGGGCTTAGCAGGCCCATGCTCAAACCACTGAGCTATCCCTCCCTGCATTAAAGGTCATTGAGTCCAGCCCGCTGCCTTCACTAGCAGGACCAAATACTGACTTTTTGCCCCAGATGGCCCCCATTAGGGATTGAACTCACAACCTTGGGTTTCGCAGGTTAATGCTCAAACCACTGAGCTATCTCTCCTCTTCATTTCACATCTGTCACTCCATTAGATCAGATGCATTTTTGCATGTGTATGTTTAAGAACACAGGAATTGCCATATTAGATTGGACCTGTCATCCATCGAGTAGCAAGTATTAGATTTTTCAGAGGAAGGCACAAGATGCCCTGTAAGGATAGCTTCTGCCAGGGAAAGTTTTTTTTTTTCCTGCATACTCTTGTGGAATGAGGGGTATAGGGGACATATGGGACAAAGTAAACAAAGTAGACAGTAGTACAGAAAAGCATACAAATTATTTACCTATAGAGGAAAATGTAAACAACCACAAACAATGTTGTACCTCTGATCATTCATATAGATAGCCTTAAGATTAAAAGTATAATCTGAAAGAAAAACAAAACAATATTCTAATACCAAGATATCAATCTATAAACCCAAGGACGTTGTCAGAATGAACAAAAAAACTAAAAACAACACATGTACCTCAGAGAATTACAAAAAGATTGTACCTCCAGAGCCTTTGAATGTTGTTCTGCCAGTGTGTCATAACTAATCTTTGTTGCAGTGGAAGATTAACTCCTGAGTGAATATTACTAATAAGTTGATCTAATTTATAAGGTGCTAGGGAGAGACAATCTAGAGCTGAAACAAAGATCATTTATGACACAATTGCAGAACAGCATTCAAAAGCTGACAAAGTAACTTTTTTTATAAGTCTCAGAGGTAAATATGGTTTTATAGTCGTTTGCTCATTCCTATAAGGTATAAAATATATTCATCCTTAAAACAAATAGTGGAAAAAGAAATCAGATTTTAAGTTTAGTAATGATGTAGCAGTGAGATGTCTGCTAATGCTGGTCTTGCAACTTAAATTCATGCAGAAATAGTGTTCTTTGTACCTTTTATATGGCAGCTACCTCTTTTAGCGTGTTCTTTGATCACTTTTCATTTTGTGCATCCATCGACCACATATATTATTGACACACTGCGCTCTGAGTAATCCACATTATTATTGATGAATGTTTGTAGTGGGAAGGTCATGGGAGCTGCCTGTAATATTTTATTAATATTATATTCGATTGCTATTTTGTTGTTTGCCATATGATCACAAGACATTAATTCCAGCTGGAGCTAATTGCACATATGCAGGAAAGCAGACAAAAGCTTCAGGTGACTCCATTAACTGGTACTTAAAGGGACAAGGCAGGCATCATTCTCTGTGAATTTTCACCTCCATCCATGCTGAGTTCAGCCAACTGGTTTGTAACCAGCAAGAGGGGAGCTCCAGGCAGGAAACTGAAACAGGGAACTTTGAGACTGATAAAAAGGCAGCCCCTGAAGAACTGGGGCAAGAGAAGCAGAGACTGCTGGGAAAGAGACTGAACACCCCAAGATATGGGGTGTCTGGGATTAGCATACCTGAGCTTTAGGTAAGACAATGATGTGTGGAGACCTTTTATTATGTTAAGAACTCTTTTCTCTTTTCATGTTTTGTTCTTACAATTAAGATTAAAGTATAGTTTGTTTTGGAAATGCTGTTTTGGGTCACTGTATTCACACACTGATCACAGCTCTGGAAGGGAAGATTACAGCTTCCCACACCCAGTTGGGCATGCTGAAGAATCACAGTTGGTACACAGGGGTCTGTATTCTGGGGACCCCAGTCTGATAGTGGGAGAACTGTAAGATTCCATGCAAGAGCAGGTGAGGCAGGAGACCTAAAACCTGAGTGGTGGCACTCAGAGAGACTAGAGTGGGATGAAAGGTGCTGCTAGCCTTGTAACTGTGCCAGGTATGATATACACAAGAGGGACAGCCTCATTTTCTTCATGTCCAAATTGCATGAGACACAAACATGAGTGTAAACAAGGTGTTGAACATTTCTGACTAGAGTTGTAGGCAGCCTGGGGCAGTGGGTAATAGACTAGGACTCCATGCGAGAACATCTGGCTTCTATTAGGGTATGTCTACACTACAGGATTAATCCGAATTTAGATAATTCGAATTTGGGAAACAGGTTGTATAAATTCGATTGTGCGCGGCCACACTAAGCACCTTAATTCGGTTTTTAACCACATTAATTCGGTGGTGTGCGGCCACACTACCCCATTAACTTAAACACAGTAATTCGGTGGTGTGCGGCCACACTAACTCTAATTCGAATTAACAAAATCGATTTAGGCGTTACTCCGCTCGTCGAGGTGGAGTACAGAAATCGATTTTAAGTGCCCTTTAATTCGAATTAACTGGCTCTGTAGTGTGGACGGGTGAAGGGTTAATTCGGATTAACGCAGCTAAATCCGAATTAAAGTCCTAGTGTAGACCAGGCCTTAGTGACTTGCAATGTGAGAGCATCCGAAGAAGTGGGTTGTAGCCCACGAAAGCTTATGCTCTAATAAATTTGTTAGTCTCTAAGGTGCCACAAGTACTCCTGTTCTTTTTGCGGATACAGACTAACACGGCTGCTACTCTGAAATGTGAGAGCTATAAGCAAGTACCTTAAACTTTCAGAACCCCTGCATATTCTTGTATATTAAACCCTTTGTAAAGCTCTTTGAGATGTATGAAAGAGAAGCCATATAAATACTATTCTTATTTTGTTCTTTAGCCTGCAGGAGTCTGTTCATTGTTTTGCCTGTCCTGGTTGATTTTGTGACAGTAAAGTACATGTTAAGGTGATATTTTCTATCATATCAAAGTGTGAAAGGTGTGTGTTCCAGATGTTGAGCTGATTCTTCCCTAAGCTTGAAACTGGAGATAAATGCAGATGATAAACTGGCTTCTTCCAGGAGCAAGGCAAGATAAATCTTATCAGTTGAATGTTTACTGATCCTTTTTGGGTTAGCTTTGAAATCGCTGAAAATATTATATGTCGGATTCTCACTGGAACATAGAACTCTGTTAGTATAACTTATACTGCTAGCTGCTCAGTTAAAACATGACCAGCTTTTCCTTTTTTTTTTTAAATTTCTACAGGAAATCAAATGGCAATAATTACATCAAGTAGTTGCAGCTATCTGCAGGATACATATTAGGTTAGATAATGCATTTTTAACCAATGATTAATCATACTTGCTTTGGATCCTAATGCATTTAAAAGTGAAGAGGTGGCTTTAAAACTAAGTACTAAGTCTATTTTATAAGCATACTAGTGCTGCCTTGCCATCTGCTATAAATGGGCTGCACAAGATAAGATTTGCCTCTTCTGCTATAGGAGGTAGGCACATATGTTAACCACATCAACTGCCAGCACATAGTGCAAAGCTTGCAATTTTGCCAGGTAGGATTAAACTCTTGCAACTCTTGCAAGAAGTTTCCAAAAATATAAAATAAAAGGATAGAAAGCAAACAAGAGAGAAAAAATAAAGCATGTGCAAGGAAATATCAAACTATTGCACAAGCTCTGTGTTTATGTGAATATTATTATGAATAATACATATTTCAAAAGCATATAAAAAGCTTCTGACGTTCATGAGCCTAAGGTGAGCTTCACTGGCATCAATAGAAAGAAAACACCACAATATAAACATAAAAGTATTTTGTTGCAAGTTTAAAAAAAAAAACAAATCAATAAACACAAACGAACAATACTCTTTTAGAATCTAGGAGGTTGTGGAATGAATTTCCAGTTATACTGCAGTGGTTCACATTACACTGCTAACAGTTACCATATGGTAGTCTCTGAGAAGAATTATTCCCATGCTAATTGTAGGAAAATCTCTAGGCAATTGATGTGATTTTCCAAATTAACCGAGAAGAATTTATCTGAATCCTTGAAAACTAATGCTCTGCAATAATACTCTCAGATTTTTTGATAATACCAGGTTGGAATTAATACTTGGATCTTATATTTTCATTTGAACCACCTCTGTGTCCTTTCTATTTTATTTAACGTGCTCATTGTCATGGTTGAAGCCAATGGAAAATATTGGTAAGATTTTAATTGAAACATTTGAAATACAAATTTGAATGTAGTTTAAAACATACCAGGGTAGTTATGATGCTGGCAAACTAGGTGCCAGCTCTTGCCAAGGCTTTTGGCCTCAGTTAAGCACTGACAAATTCACTGCTGGAAGCCAATCTGTTTCAACTGTGTGTTAGTATGTTTAAGATGAGTATTGAATGTATAACAATGTGCTTAGACTTTATGAAATGCTTGTAAACTGCTGCATGTATTAATCTCACTTATAATATCTTTATCACATGCTTTACAGTAATCTTTAAGGTTTTGCTTTATAATTATAACAAAAAGTTTGCTCTGAAACTTTCAACCTGTCAGAAGGGATTATTTCTTGCCCATCAGGAAAGACAATACAAAGTTAAATGGGCCACTGTGGGACATCATGGTACAAAGACTTTCCTAATTGCCCCTGCACAGGCTACCTGTAAAAGAGCTCATTCCTTCATTTTGAATTCTGGAAGAAGGAAATCAAGATAGCTGACATTGAATTTGTTCATCTTTTTGCTTAGATTCTCACAAGGCAGGAGCTAGGCAATTGAAACAAAGGTCCCCAGGGTCAACCTGGTTTAGCCCTAAAAGACATTCAGTGCTGACAGATTACTAAAACTCTATGACCTTTTGGACTTGTGTATATATGTTTGCCTGTTTTAACCTCTAAATAACTCTCTCATTTCTTTTCACTGGTTAATAAATCCTTAGTTAGTTTACTATAGGATTGGCTACTAGCATTATCTTTAGTGTGAGATCTGAGGTACCAGCTGACCTGGGGTAAATGACTACTCTCTTGGGACAGGGTAGCAATTTGAATCTTTTGTGATCTTTGCTATGTGTGATCTTAGCAACCAACTATCACTAAGTCCAGCTTGATTGGGTGACAAGATAGAGAATGCCCAAGGAGAATGTCTGTGAATCCATGGTAAGACTGTTAGAGTGCTTCAGGAGTTCACATTTGTTACTGTTATAGAACACACAACCAGTTTGGTGTGTCTGCCCTGTTTTTTGACAGGCTATCCAGAGGTTGGCATTCGTTGTCGTGAACCACTCCAGACAGTGTGACAGTGGTGCTGGTCTTTAATTATTTTAAACTTCAGATATTTATAGGAAAGCATTTTATTGAGAGCAGAGGTTCCTAAACTGTAGTTTGTGGACCAGTAGCAGGATACTTGTTGCTTACTGGTGGTCTGCAGACAGCTGGCTGATTACATAGTGCTTCTTCTTGCTTCCAGACATTTGTACAGGTCTCCAGTCTCTTTATGGCGAAGATCATTGCTGTTTACTCTTACCTTTTTCTCCAGAGGCAGTTGACCCAATGGTGGGATCTTCACATGTCTCTGATGATTCATGCTATTCATTAGGGTAATTTTTCCCCATTCAGAATGCCTAAAAGATGGCACACTTGGGAAACACCAGAGCACATCAGAATTACTATATTTGGCTTTGGAGTTTGAATTATGCCATGAACTCTGGATAACAGCCAAATGCAGACTTCTATGAAGAACTAAATTTGAAATGAACAGCATAAAGCAGGTCAGCCAGAGGGACTTCCAAACATGATAAACCATAAACTTCACTATTGGACCTTTAAGGTAAGAAAGAAGGAGGGAGAAGAAGAGCTGAGAGCCCATTTGAGAATGTATGTGTCCTAATCTACTGGAATTTAAACAAACCTCAGACTAAGTTTGGTTTGAGAGACGGTTGGAGATTGATTTTGGTTAATATTTAGTCTGAATCTGTAAGATCCTCACGTATGTTTATTCCTAAAGATCAATAAAATGTAATGTACTGAACACCAAAACAAGGAAAGGAAAGAAAAAAGCTATTAGTAGTAAAATTAAGTACTCTCTGTATCTAGATCTGAATGATCATATTTATGGATATAATGATAGAAAACACATGTTCAGGGGCCAGACTAGCTAGGACCAGCTGCTGGAATGCCCCTAACTTCACTGCTAGGCATCCAATAAGCCCAGCTGCACTGCTTTGGAACTAAAAGAGTAGCCATAGAACCTGTTTGGCTGCTGGTTTAGCAGTTCAGTTTATAAACCTGAGCTCCACATGAGATTAGCGGCTGTTCAGTGTGTGCCACACTTGCAGCTGCACTTACCCTTGTTCTAGCCCTGCTCTGGCCAGCTACCTGTTCCCTCTCCAGTTTCTGGCTTCAATCCTCAGCTCTACCTCTGGCCTATGACTCAGGTTTACCCCCCAGCTCTAGCATTTGGTTTTTGTCCCTCCATTACTGCCCCGGGCTTGTTCCTGGACTCTGCCCACCCTGGATCCTGCTTCACCCAGTAGGCTGAATTCTCTATTCAACCACTAGGCCTGACTGACCACAGCCCAGTCAGATACACAAATGATGATAAATAGTATGTAATTTATTCTATATCAGTTAATTACCAGAACTCAGTGAATTAATCTTTTTATTTTTTAATATAATTCCAATAATAGTTTATAAGGTTTGAAAAGTGCATGTTCTAGCTCTCTAGGTTCTTACTTGGCTTCTCTCACTGTAGTATCTAAATGCATCCCACATAGTAATCCATTTATCCTCCAATATTCCTTTGAGTAAAGGAAATATTACCATTCCCATTTCACAGATGGGGATCTGAGACACAAAGGCTGAATGATTTGTCTATGGTCACAAAGGAAATCCTTACCAACACCAAGAATTGAGCTGATATCTCTCAAGTCCCAGTCCAGTACTATGAATACTACTACAACAAAATAACTAATGCATAAGGAAAAGCATGAGTTTATCAACGTCAAATGGAACTTTGATTCAATTGTTGATAACATTACAAGTCAGGAACAAAATATTTTATATTTCTCAAGCAGAAAGAGGCGCTTCGCAACACAGACATCATAGATCTGTAATGTGAATAGTGTTTTCATAATCAAGAAGATAAAGAAACCTAATAACAGAATAAGATTTGTTTTAGTGTTTAAATTCTGTAGAAGATTCAGACATGAACAAGACTTAAAAAAATGTGCCCAAGTTGAAGGCTCATTACATTTCCTTCTTTTTTATTATGAAATACACCTGCTTCCACTTCAAGGCTTCCTGTAGTTAAAGCAGTCACTCTAGTGCTCCCTCAAGTGGTTCTTCCTGTTTCTGAGAGTAGGTTTCAGTACAATGGAGAATCTATTGAGAAAGATTTGATTACAGAGAATCTCAGTGGTAGGTTTAGTCCTCAAAAAATAGGAATGTCAAGTGGGACTCTGAGGCTTTGTTTACAAATTAGGCATGTCACTTTAATGCATGACTGATGAGACTTCTTTGAAAATCTCATGTCCAGAAACTGCTTCAACATTTTCCATTTCATAGCAATGAACAATTTTGTTTGGGGAAAATAATAAGACTTTTGCCCCTCTGAGGTTCGGAAAAGTTTGACTGACTTTTTAGCCCTATAATTCTTCATTTACACAATATCCCCTCTACCTTCTGGACAGAGAACAGAAGCATCAATGAAACGGCATAAGAAAGGCTGTTCTTGCAAGATTGCCATTCAAATTTTGTAGATCAAGGAAATCTAGGTAATGCAAATAATGTCACTAATTTGAAAGTTCCCTCTCACAAAGCAGTAGTAGAATCAATGGAGCAGCAGGGGTATTTGGCGGGGCAGATTGTCACCAGCTGCAGTGAGGGTGTTAAGGCAGGAAGAGAGTACTAATAGGCTCTCTCCTTTTACTCATTGTACAGAGGACTAGTCATAGCCAGTGGGCATTTTTTAACAGGTCTAGTTAGCATTAGCTATGACTAGTGCAAATTTTCCAGTGGGAATTTTGTTTCTTGGAAAATGCTGATTCAATGAAATTGAAACTTTCTATCTGTCCCCCTCCATTCCCAGCTTCAGCACAGGAGCCTGATCTCTGTCAGTTACCCATCCCTGATTCAGCACTGTGCTGGGCCCTGTCAGTCCCCACTCCTTTCACACCCTGTCTACACATCATCAGGGCATGACATGGGAGGAAGGAAGGAACAGTGAGAGTCTGTGAGGAGAGCTGGGGGTCATGGACACCTGCAACAAGCGGTGGCAGTGGGAGTACATTGCCAAATTGCTGGAAATTACAAATTACATTTGATGTTTCATTCTGATTCAGAACAAAACAACATTTCCAAAACTCAGAATTTCCCGCTAACCTTAAGCTATTGCCCTGCTCCAATCATGTGACACTGATAAAGAATCACTAACAAACTGAACAAACACTAAACACTAAAACTGAACAAAGAAGATTAGTAGAATAATTAGTAGAAACCAATACTATCCTTAGCTCTGCTCAGTTTCTTTGTTTCACCATAGAGTTTCTGCCTAGACTCTTTCCCATGACATCTCTTATCTGTATTCCTGCTTCAGGTTTAAAGAATTAATACAAGGGGGTTTCACCTTGATTCACCCCCTGCTCCCCTTAATCTGCCAGTATGTTTTGCTGACTGCAAAGGGTTGCATATTCTGCACCCTTTTTAGGAGATGCAGCAGAGGTTGCATTTCCCTTGTGCACTTAGGAACTCCAGGAGGAATTATGCCATCCTGAAGCACAATGCCTCACAGAACTCCCACTAGGGTTGGGGAGCTTGGCACCACATTTTTTAAGGCACAATCATATCCTTATATAGCTGAAAGCAGTGCTTACGTTGTTCCAGGGCTTCCAAGGGCTGAGCCCTGACACCTCTAGGATTAGCAGTTCATAGCCCTGGCTTGCTGCTTGAGTAATGAATGTAAAAAAAAAAAATGTTTGAACCCTCGCACCTAATTGCTTGAGTCCCGGCACCTCTTTCATTACAAATTAAGCACTGGTTGAAAGAATAATGGACTGACTAATATAGGACTCCATTATAAATAGGGCTCTGTGTTTGTCACAGAGTTCGCAGAAGTCATGGATTCCATGACTTCCTGTGATCTCCATGACTTCTGCAGCGGCAAGTGTGGCTGATCCCAGGGCCGCCCAAGCGGCAGCCCTGGGGACAGTCACGCCGGACACTGCTGGAACTGCTCTGCAGCCAGCCACTTGGGCTGCCCCTCAGCCAGCTGCACCAGCCACACCGGCCCCTGCTCTGGCGGCCCCGGGCAGCTGGCCCTGGGGATCGCCCAAGCAGTGACTGGCTCTGGGGCGCCTTCCCTCTCCCCGCCCCAGCAGCAGCTGGCCACAGGGCTCTCACCCACCCCGTCTGTGGCCAGAGCAACTGATGGCCCCCCGGGGCTCCCCCTCTGGTGGTGGCCGGAGCACTGGGCCCTCTGGGGCTCCCTCCCACTCCCCCCACTACTCCCCGCAGCTGGTGCCTGGACCCCCAGAGCTCACCCTCCCCGGCAGCTGGTGCCACGGGCTTCCTTCCCCCGGTAGAACCCCCCCCATTCAATTAAGGTTATTTATGGTATAAGTCATGGACAGGTCACGGTAGGTGATTTTTTGTTTCTTGCCTGTGACCTGTCCATGACTTTTACTAAAAATACCTGTGATTACATGGTAGCCTTAATTATAAAGAATTCAAGAAGGGTAATATAATTACCACCAATCAGCATGGGTTTATGGAAGATAGGTCCTGTCCAACTAACTTGATATCTTTTTTGATGAGATTAGCAGTTTTGTTGATAAATATAATAGTGCTGACGTAATGTACTTAGAGTTCTGTAAGCTGTTTGACTTGGTACTGCACTACAATTTGATTAAAAACCCTAGAATAATATAATACGGCACACATTACATTGATTGACAATTTTACTAACTGATAGGTTTCAGTGTAATTGTAAATGGGGAATAATTATTGAGAGTGTGTGGTTCTAGTGCGGCCCAGCAGAGATTAGTTCTTTGCCTTATGCTATTTGACATTTTTTATCAGTGACCTGTAAGAAAATATAAAATCATCACTGATAAAGCCTGTAGATGATACAAAGACTGCGGACGTGGTAAATAATAATGTAAGCAGCTCACTGATGCTGGCTCTCTTTCTAAGCTGGGAAACAAATAATATGAGTTTTAATATAGCCAAGTATAAAATATATACATCTAGGAATAGAGACTGTAGTTACAGAATGGGAGACACTATCGGTGACTCTGAAAAAAGACTTGGGGATCATGGCGGATAATCAACAGTCCATGAGTTGTCAGTGCAACACTGGCCAAAAAGGCTAATGTGATCCTTGGATGCATAAACAAGGGAATCTCAAGTAGAAGTAGAGATATTATTTTACCTTTGTATTTGACACTGGTATGGTCACGGCTGGAATATTTTATCCAGTTCTGGTGTCCACAATTCAAGAAAGATCATAGGCACCGACTCCGTAGGCGTACCCTTATTCAACTATCTAGACCAGTGGTTCTCAAAGCCGGTCTGCTGCTTGTTCAGGGAAAGCCCCTGGTGAGCCAGGCCAGTTTGTTTACCTGCCGCATCTGCAAGTTCGGCTGATCACAGCTCCCACTGGCTGTGGTTCGCCGCTCCAGGCCAATGGGGGCTGCAGGAAAGGTGGCCAGCACATCCCTCGGCCCACACCGCTTCCCACAGCCCCCATTGGCCTGGATCAGCGAACCGCAGCCAGTGGTAGCCACGATCGGCCGAACCTGTAGACGCGGCAGGTAAACAAACTGGCCTGGCCCTCCAGGGGCTTTCCCTGAACAAGCGGCAGACCGGCTTTGAGAACCACTGATCTAGACAATATGTCTTGCTCTTTGGACATTTTTCATGAATAGGGGTAGTAGGTAACTAATTGTGGTCTGAAGGTTGTCCCACCATCTTTATCTGGAACTCAAACTGATCACCTTTGAGTGAACACATTCTACTATGATAAAATGATTATAATGACTAATATTTGCATACTGGAGTTTTCATTCACAGATCTCAGAACAGTTTAGAAAAGGAGAGTAAGTATTATTTCTATTTTATGTATGGGGAAGCAGAAGTGCAAGAGGTTAAAACCTGGATGCACAAAAGGAGTTAATCACCAAAATCCCTGTTTTAGGTGCCTATGTTCCAGTTTTGGCACCACTGTGATGCACAACCTCCTGGCCTAATCCTGTAGGCACTCAAACTTATTAGGTTCCTAAGTTTCCATTGTTAAAGTTCCATAGGTACTTAAGCTTTCACAAGAGGATGAATGGAGGCAGAGCTTAGAGGTACTCCACCTCAAACCCCAGAACCAGAACCAGACCCAGGGCAAGGAACAACCACAGTTCAAGTCTGAGGCCAACACCAGCCAGGCACATGCTTTCCTCCCCCCAAACATACTGACCCTGCTACAATTTCATGGGCATTTCTCATACCCACACCTCAAACCTGCTGACCCCACTGCAACTTCATGAGCCTTTCACAGTGGGCACATATGCAGTGCTACCACCTGGACCCAGAAACATTACTACACTTATGTGACATGCTCCACAATGGTCTGGCCACACCACATGCAGGAGCCACGCACTCCATCCCCATGAGGATTAGCATAGTCCTTGCCATACTGTTCTCGGGATCTTTCAAAGAATCAATACCCAGACTGCTGGAATCACCCAGCCCACTGCCTCAATGGAACTACAACAGTTCCTGGGAGCCATCAACAACCATGTGGAGGAGTGCATTGAGTTCCTCTCCAACTCAGCCACCCAAACGTGAGACATAGTTGAATTATACCAGATTGTAACCTTCCCATGTATGTTTGGGGTCATGGATGGAAATTATTGTGACGCAGGGACCACTTGAAGCCAATTGGCAGACAGCATAAGGGATATCTAGGGTTTTACAGGGATCCTCTAGGTCATATATATGGATATTACGTTCACCAAAGGGTGGCACATAAGGCATCTATAAAGAGCCAGTAGCCCACTGGTTGTCATAATAATTTCAAAGTGTATGTACAGATAATATTTCAGGAGTTATATATTTATACTGGTAATTATGTTCTCAAAGCCTTGGAGTTAATAAACACTTATCTCCCTGTCGTGTATTTTGTGTCTCACAATGTAAGCCTATCTGAATGTGGAGCCAGATGCAGATTAAAAGACTGCAATGTTGACAAGAGAAGGAGGCCAAAAAAAATTCAGCAGGGTGTCCTGTTGATGGATAATGAACAAAGGATTATCGTGAAGGATTGTCTCTAGGTAAAGGCACCAAGAGATTCCCAGCATTTTTTCACCTAGGAGGCAAGCTGACAGCTCGATTTGTCTCATGAACGGACGATCACAGCCAAGTCTGGCTGAAAGAAGCTAGAAGGATTTTGGGTGAGCTTTGCTCTATCAGACAGAAAAATATCAAGTTCAATAAATCTAGGTTCAAGAATGCTAGTTATAATTTTGTTTTATATGCAACCATTTTTTGTTTCCATTACTTCTACATGCTATCATTTGAATCTCTGTTTTGTTAAATAAACTTTTGCTTGTTTTCACTATAAACATATCTAAGTGTTGTATTTAATGGAGCAGTGATCTGAAATGAAACTGGTAAGTTTCTCTGAAAGCAGCAAGTCTGGGAATACTGTGAGTGTCCTGTGGACCAAGGGCTGGACACTCCAGGCGGACACTAGGAGGGCTTGGAGGTTGGAACATGCTGATTGCTAATGTTCAGAGGGCCAGCGGAGCCTGCATAGGCTGAAAGGGAATGCTTCTGTTGCTCGTGGCTGGTGGAACAGGGAGCAGATACAGACAAGGCTTCCACATGCTAAGGGGAGCTGGTAGTGAGGGGGCCTCATGACCCCCAGGAAGTGACACAATTATGTCAGCATGAAAAACCCTAGCATGAGGCTTAGGCCTACATAAAAAGACATGAGACCTATTCCATGAATGTTCTGACTGTCTGCAATGGGAAGAAAATATTCATGGGTGTCATGGTGAAGGACCTTGGTTCATGCAATGATGCATATGTCTGGCCACAATCTGAGCTGAGAGACTTGTTAGCTGAGGAACAGTTCCCACATGGGTGGCTGCTAGGTAAGACTCAGACAACTTCCCCTCCCACACTTCTGAACAACCCCCCATGCCCAAATGCAAGCCATTCACAGATATAACTACTACAGGCAACCCTACACTGAGGACAGGTGTCTTACCCGCTATATGCATGTGCCCCACACAGGTGACAGAAGATACCCCCTCCAAGCATGGCTCCTCAGCCCCATCACTAACCCAATAGTTATGCAGAGGAGTGGTATAACCATATTCATGTGGACACCCAGACAGTGATTGAGAGAACCTTTGGCACCCTAAAACTGCAGTTTAGGAGTTTCCATGCCTCTGGTAGAACACTACAGTACAGCCCCAAAACTGTACGTAAGATATTCCTGGTCTGCTACATCTTGCGTAACATTGCAATTAGGGCTGTCAAGCGATTACAAAAATTAATCACGATTAATCGCACGATTAAAAACATTAATTGTGTGATTAATCGCTCTGCTAAACAATAATAGAATTCCATTGATTTAAATATTTTGGATGTTTTCTATATTTTAAAATATATTTATTTCAATTTCAACACAGAATACAAAGTGTATAATACTCACTTGATATTTATTTTTGGTTACAAATATTTGCATTGTAAAAAAGAAAAAAATAAATCTTAATTTCCAATTCACCTAATACAAGAACTGTAGTGAAATCTCTTTATCATGAAAGCTGAACTTACAAATGTAGAATTATGTAAAAAATAAATAAATATCTGCACTCAAAAATAAAACAATGTATAACTTTAGAGCCTACAAGTCCACTCAGTCCTACTTCTTGTCCAGCCAATCGCTCAGACAAACAAGTTTGTTTACATTTATGGGAGATAATGCTGCCCACTTCTTATTTACAATGTCACCTGAAAGTGAGAACAGGCATATGCATGGCACTGTTGTAGCAGCGTCACAAGATATTTACGTCCCAGATGTGGTAAAGATTCATATGTCCCGTCATCCTTCGCCCACCATTCCAGAATACATGCTTTCCTGCTGATGAAGGGTTCTGCTTAATAACAACCCAAGATAGTGTGGACTGACACACATTCATTTTCAACCTCTGAGTCAGATGCCACCAGCAGAAGGAGTGTTGCTCTTTTAAGACTTCTGACAGCATGTTCCACACCTTATCCTTCTCAGATTTTGGAAGGCACTTCAGATTCTTAAACCTTGGGTCAAGTGCTGTAGCTACCTTTAGAAATATCACTTTGGTACCTTCTTTGCATTTTGTCAAATCTGCTGTGAAAGTGTTCTTAAATCAAATAACATGTGCTGAGTCATCATCCAAAAATGCCACAACATGAAATATATGGCAGAATGCAGGTAAAACAGATCAGGAGACATACAATCCTCCCCTAAAGGAGTTCAGTCACAAATTTAATTAATGCATTATTATTTTAACAAGCATCATTGGCATGGAAGCATGTCCTCTGGAATGGTGGCCAAAGCATGAAGGTGCATACAAATGTTTAGCATATCTGGCATGTAAATACCTAGCAATGGTGGCTACAACAGTGCCATGCAAATATCTGTTCTCATTTTCAGGTGACATTGTAAATAAGAAACAGGCAACATTATCTCCAGTAAATGTAAATAAACTTGTTTGTCTTAGTGACTGGCTGAACAAAAGTAGAACTGAGTGGACTTGTGGGCTCTAAAGTTTTACTTTGTTTTGTTTTGTTTTTGTTGTAGTTATGTAACAAAAAAAATCTACATTTGTAAGTTGCACTTTCAGGACAAAGATATTGCACTACAGTACTTGTATGAGATGAATTGAAAAATACTATTTATTTTGTTTATCATATGTACAGTGCAAATATTTGTAATAAAAATAATAATATAAAGTGAGCACTGTACACTTTCTATTCTGTGTTGTAATTGAAATCAAGTATTTGAAAATGTAGAAAAACAGCCAAAATATTTAATACATTTCAAGTGGTATTCTATTGCTTAACAGTGCGATTAAAACTGCGATTAACCGAGATTAATTTTTTTGAGTTAATTGCATGAGTTAACTGTGATTAATCAACAGCCCTAATTTCAATACAATGTGGAGTACCTTTACCTGAGAGTCTACAGACAGACTAAAGGGAGGGTGGAAGAGGAGGAGAGAGATGACAACCCCCACATGGAAGCTGAAGTGTTAGATGAGATGGAGGTAGAAAAGCTGTGGGTGGTGGATCCTGAGGAGGGGGCAACAGCTATATCACCCCAGGGCATGTGCACAGAGGCAATCATCCTAATGAAGAGAGACCACTATATCTTCTAAACCACAGCAGACACCTATTGCCTTGAAAGGAAAATGGACTCCAGAGTGTATGTGGGGCAGTGGGGAAAATTACTTGCAACACAGAGGGTGTGTGTGTAGAGGGACTTGCAGGGGAAAAATACAAAGAAGGGGCTCAAAAGTATTGTAACAGAAAGGTCCAATAATAGAAACTTTTTGTAAAACAAAGGAGAAATGTGACGAATAATGCTTTTAAAACGTGCTCTGCAAACAGCGGGGAAGGTACTCAGGGGATAGTGCTGTGGGGAGTGGGGTTCTCATTGTGAAGGGAAAAAATAGTGGAAAACCCACTGTGACAGGTTGGATCAGAGAAAACCCTTGGGAGCTGCCACCTGATGTGCCAAGACTACTTCTGCTGCTGCTTTTTTGCCCTGTAAGCTTAGGACTTCAGTGCCCTGCCTGCTTTGAGCCAGATTCGCTAACCTGCTGCAAACCCAGACCCAGGTCTGAGTCACGTCCCCAAACAGCTGTAGGCTTACCTGAAAGCAGCTTACAGAAGTGTTCCTGTCTTTAACACTCAGATGCTCAACTCCCAATGGGGTCTAAACTCAAATAAATCCGTTTTACCCTGTATAAAGCTTATACAAGGAAAACTGATAAATTGTTCACCCTCTATAACACTGATAGAGAGATACAGTATGCACAGCTGTTTGCTCCCCCCGCCCCCCAGTATGAATACATACTCTGGGTAAATTAATAAGTAAAAAGTTATTTTATTAAATACAGAAAGTAGGATTTCATAGAATCATAAAATCATAGAATATCAGGGTTGGAAGGGACCTCAGGAGGTCATCTAGTCCAACCCCCTGCTCAAAGCAGGACCAATTCCCAACTAAATCATCCCAGCCAGGGCTTTGTCAAGCCTGACCTTAAAAACTTCTAAGGAAGGAGATTCCACCACCTCCCTAGGTAACCCATTCCAGTGCTTCACCACCCTCCTAGTGAAAAAGTTTTTCCTAATATCCAACCTAAACCTCCCCAACTGCAACTTTAGACCATTACGCCTTGTTCTGTCATCAAGTACCACTGAGAACAGTCTAGATCCATCCTCTTTGGAACGCCCTTTCAGGTAGTTGAAAACAGCTATCAAATCCCCCCTCATTCTTCTCTTCTGGAGACTAAACAATCCCAGTTCCCTCAGCCTCCCCTCATAAGTCATGTGCTCCAGCCCCCTAATCATCTTTGCTGCCCTCTGCTGGACTCTTTCCAATTTTTCCACATCCTTCTTGTGGGGCCCAAAACTGGACACAGTACTCCAGATGAGGCCTCACCAATGTCGAATAGAGGGGAAAGATCACGTCTCTCAATCTGCTGTCAATGCCCCTACTTATACAGCCCAAAATGCCATTAGCCTTCTTGGCAACAAGGGCACACTGTTGATTTATATCCAGCTTCTCGTCCACTGTAACCCCTAGGTCCTTTTCTGTAGGACTGTAGGCTCATCAGTGGGTAGTGACAGAACACTGGAGCAGTATGACAGGCCTGGCTCAGGTTTAGGTGACAAAAGGGCTCAGAGTCACAATGCCTAATTCCTTTTGTGTACCCAGACCTAAGTGACTTACCCAATGTCTCACAATAAGCCTGTGGCAGAGTATGGCTTGGAAACCATGTTTCCTGATTCCAATAACAGGCCTTTTCCATTGCACCATTTGGCCTCTCACCCTAACATAATTGTGCATATGCTGGCATGTAATATAATGAATATGAACTTCAAAATTAAGCCTTGAATATTTTTCTATATTAATTACAAATTACTAAAGAAAAAATAAATCTAGACCTCTTTTAATCTTTCCTTCATAAATTATTTAAGAACCCTGTTTTTACATATCATAGTGTAGCTTTCCATTTGTCATGGTTTGTGATATATATATTTCAGCACATCTACTCCCATAACAATTTATGCTTCATAATTCATTTTCATGAAACTGAGCTAATCAGTGGCAAATTGTCTTAATTAACCTTCCCAGATAACACATTTTGGTTGTTCAGCAATTTAAAACCAAATAGTTGTTGACTGTGATGATTAATTGCATAAAGTTACAATTCATTATTGAAATGTTCTTATGAAATTTTCAAAGAAATCTTGTTAATCTTTTACCAATGGCTTTGAAGACCTTATTTAACAAAGCTGCATACAAATTAATAAAAGAGATAATAAATGTTAAATCTACTACATCATAAAATGGTAATTGGCATAGATTCCATAGCTTGATTAAATATAAAAGTGATATTTCACTCCAGCTTTGATTACAATGATGCAGTGGTGACCAGGGTTTACATGATCTGGTGTCCTCTTAATAACAAGGATGAGCAAACCAATTTGGATACAATTAAAATGTAATTTCCTAGTGGTTTTTTTTTTAAGTTAAAAGTTTTTCAAAAATGATTATATGCAGCAATAATAACTCCCTATCATACATTGGCAGTAGGGTTTTGAACCCTTCTTTCACCACTGACTGTTTCCACTTAAACGACTAGGTCTTGGGGAGGAGTCCAGCCTAGTCCAGCTCTGCTCTTATCCCTCACAGCTGCTCCAGCAGTTCCCAGATGTTCCCAGTGAGTGTGTGTTTTTCCTTTGCGAATGGTGTGAGCCAAGCCTTAGAACGTTTGTGAGTTGTTTAGTTAATATTTTTGCATGCTGCCAGAATTTTCCTGAAGAACACAAGCTAGATGAGGGAAATGGTGATTTTTAAGTTGATATCCCAGGAACAGCTGAACAGAATTTAATAGGATAATGCTCTCCTGGTGCCATGAATCCACCTCGCAGGTCCTCGCGTCGTTCAGTATAAATATCTATTCTCGTGGGATCCGTCGTCATCCACCGCTTCCGCTGCAACTCTGCTCTCCTGCAGATGCCATACCATGGAAAGCATGGAGCCCGCTCAGCTCACTGCTGCTGTTGTGAGCATTGTAAACACCTCGCGCATTATCCTGCAGTATGTGCAGAACCAGAACCTGCAAAAGCAGGCGAGGAGATGACGACAGCGTGATCACGATAGTGATGAGGACATGGACACAGACTTCCCTCAAATAACGGGCCCTGGCAATTTGGACATCATGGTAGTAATGGGGCAGGTTCATGCTGTGGAACACCAATTCTGGGCCCGGGAAACAAGCACAGACTGGTGGGGCCGCATAGTGTTGCAGGTCTGGGATGATTCCCAGTGGCTGTGAAACTTTCACATGCATAAGGGCACTTTCATGGAACTTTATGACTTGCTTTCCCTTGCCCTGAAGCGCAAGAATACCAAGATGAGACCAGCCCTCACAGTTGAGAAGCTAGTGGTGATAGCCCTCTGGAAGCTTGCAATGCCAGACAGCTACCAGTGTCAGTCGGGAATCAGGTTGAGGCAAATCGCCTGGCCACTGATTATGTGCAGCCAGACACCAGGGTGATTAGAAGAGCACAGCTGGGCACTCTGCGCATCAGAGAAGCTTTGAAAACCAGTTTCATGACTGCCAGGATACGGTGTGACAGTTCTGTTTGTTTCTCCTTGATGAAAACCCACCCTCTTGGTTCAGTCTACCTCCCTGTAAGCCAACTGCCCTCCCCGCTTCGACATTTCCATTGACCTTCATGGGCTTTTGGTCAGTCCCTCAGTGCTGGAACTGAGGGTGAGACTTGAGGGTCTGCTTGCAGACTGGTAGTCCATGAGAATTTTCAGAAGAATTGCCACCTCTGCCCAAGCAGTGAACCCTCTACAAACAAATATGGACACTGAGGGCAATCTATATTGATTTATACCATCTGAGGATCTGACTGAGTTCCTCAGGGTCCAAGAATCCACTGTTAATCCTCCCCTGTTTTTGAATGCCCCTGCCTTATTGTTTGGAGTTTTTACTTAGATTTCTGTCTTGATATTATTTAGACATATTGAGCCAGACTCATGGTGGCTCACAAGGGCTGAATTGGCCCCACAGATCTGCTCTGCTGGAAACATCATCCTCTATCACATCCTAGTATTTGCAATGCAACAATGCAATAAGAAAAAACATTTTAAACATCATTTCTTCCAATCACTTACAGAAGCTTTGACTTCTGTCTTAAGCCACTATTAATTTACACTGTGTCTATCATATCTGAAATTTGGCAGCAAACCCGCACACTTTAAGTTCAATAACTGACCAAACATTTCTGGTTTGCTGATGTTCAAATTACCACTTGGAATCATTCCTGGCATATTAATAAGTGCAATTATCCATGTCAATGTTACTTCTGCAGGCTGCAACTGACATATTGTAACTGAAAACTTATATTTTCTTTAATTATTGCAAGCATACAGAGTCTAAGGCTAGGCATTTCATTTTTCAATAAAACATACTCTTCCTTTGATTGTTTCATTCAGCCCATTTCTATAGTTTGCAACGTAACCCACAGGTTGCAAACCTATGCTCAAATAAATTTGTTAGTCTCTAAGGTGCCACAAGTACTCCTGTTCTTTTTGCGGATACAGACTAACACGGCTGCTACTCTGAAATCTAGACCTGAAGTGTTCATGGGAGGTGCCATGCTCCAACCCTCCACATGGCAGCCTAGTGGTATACCTGGGACCCAGAAAGCCCAGCCCCAGGATAAGGCTCCACCCTGAAGTCCAGTTGGCAGAGTCCTAGAGTGACTGATTGACCCATTGGCTCAACTCAAGCTAGCAGCAGGAACAGAAAGGTATATGAACAACTTCATCCTGCTCCTATGGCTTGATTTCCTGACATCTGACTTGTGGTTACTGACCTCTGCTTTGTCCCCTGCCTCTGACCGTTTGGTATCCTGACACGGCCTGGCTCAGGTTCCTGACTTGTAGTTCTGAACTCCAGTTTGTCTCCTGCATCTGGCCTTCAACTGTGCTGCCCCAGCCAACTCTTGACTCTTGTCCCATGACTGTGGACTCTGGTCTACTAGGTCTGGCTGTCCATAACCCAACCATGACAAGTTGGTTGGAAGTTACTATTAGGACACTCATTTTCATGAACTCCTAGAGTACAATTACCACACCAACTGACAAGCTATGTTTTTAGAGCCCAATGGAAATATAAGGACTAAGTAATTGTTGTGGGTTGTAAATTATAAATGCCCCAAATGTTGCATATTTAATCATAAAATGATAAATGATTGTCAATCAGAAGATCTCACTTATGCTTTATATTGCATTCACTGCAGGGCCACCCAAAGGAGAAAGTTCATCAAAAGGAACTGTGTTAATATAAGGTGCTGACAATCTCCCTTCCAGTAGGGGGACTACAGCTACCCATTAGGCCCTAAAGAAAATTCACTTTTTCACCCCTCTCAAGGGCCACCTCTCCTCATCCACACATCTGAATCCCTGTGTTATGGTTCAATCTGTAGTGCAATCAGCAGTCCCCTCAACAATTACTTAATCTGTTCAAGGACTCAGCCAAAACCTGTGATAACACTGTACCACATAGGCTGTGTTCCTCAGACTGCAAGCTAGAGCAGCGGGGTGTGTGTGCATCCAGCATCCTAGATAAAGAAACTCCTTTGCATTTTACTACATCTGAGTTCTGTCTCATCTCTTATGAGAAAGAACCACTACACGACTCCCTTCCCACATATGACCATGGACATTGAAGTGGAAGAAAAAAGGATGCCAGATTGTGGTTAGCACTGTGATTCTGAAATGCGTTATTCAGCACTTTTACTCAGCATGAGCAGAACTTGCAAACTTCTCTATTCTAGCCCTGGTCTACACTACGAGTTTAAGTAGAATTTAGCAGCGTTAGATCAATTTAACCCTGCACCTGTTCACACAACTAACCTATTTTTGTTGACTTAAAGGGCTCTTAAAATCGATTTCTGTACACCTCCCCGACGAGGGGATTAGCGCTGAAATTGACATCGCCGGGTCGAATTTGGGGTAGTGTGGACACAACTCGATGGTATTGGCCTCTGGGAGCTATCCCACAGTGCTCCATTGTGACCGCTCTCGACAGCACTTTCAACTCAAATGCACTATGCAGGTACACAGCAAAAGCCCCGGGAATTTTTGAATTTCATTTCCTGTTTGGCCAGCATGGCAAGCTCATCAGCACAGGTAACCATGCAGTCCTAGAATTGCAAAAGAGCTCCAGCATGGACCGAATGGGAGGTACTGGATCTGATTGCTGTTTGGGGAGACGAATCTGTGCTATCATAACTCTGTTCCAAAAGATGAAATGCCAAAATATTTGAAAAAATCTCCAAGGGTATGATGGACAGAGGCTACAACAGGGACCTGCAGCAGTGCCACGTGAAGATTAAGGAGCACAGGCAAGCCTACCAAAAAAACAAAGAGTCAAATGGCCGCTCTGGGTCAGAGGCCCAGACATGCCACTTCTATGATGAGCTGCATGCTATTTGGGGGGGGGGGGGGCTCCCCCTACCCCCCCCCTCTCCGTGGACACCTGCAAGGGGGGGGTCTCATGCAACAGGGATGAGGATTTTGGGGACGAGGAAGATGAGTAGGTAGAGGAGGATGAGGATAGCACTCAGCACGCAAGCGGAGAAACCATTCTCCCCGATAGCCAGGAACTGTTTATCACCCTGAAGCCAATACCCTCCCAACCCTCCCAAAGCGGGCTCATGGACCATGAAGCTGGAGAAGGCACCTCTGGTGAGTGTACCTTTGTAAATGTAATGCATGGTTTAAAAGCAAGCGTGTTTAATGATTAATTTGCCCTGAAGACTTGGGATGAATTCGCGGCCAGTACAGACCCTCCTTTTAAATGGGCAACCCAGCTGGTGCTTGATATGGGAAAGGAGTGCGCTGCTGTTTGAAACCATTCCCACATGTTATAGAGGTTGAAGAAGCCGAAAGACTGTGGCTTACCATGGCTGCCTGCAAGCCGAATTCTGTTGCCTGGCACTGCGTGAGTGATCTCTCACAGCAAACCAACAGGCCCTCAATATAAGAGGCAAAATGCAACCTTGTAACGAAAGCACATGTGCTATATAATGTGAACTGCAAGGTTTAACTGGAAAGAGTGATCCTATTGTTCTCTAAAATGTGTCTTTTTAACTACCAATCTCCCTTTTTCCCCACCAGCTGCAAATGTTTCTACTTCGCAGAGGCTAGTGAAGATTAGAAGGCGAAAAAAATGCACTCGGGATGAGATGTTCTCGGAGCTCCAACTGTCCTCCCATGCTGACAGAGCACAGCAGAATGCGTGGAGGCAGACAATGTCAGAGTGCAGGAAAACACAATATGAATGCAAGGAGAGGTGGCGGGCTGAAGAGAGTAAGTGGCAGGCTGAAGAGGATAGGTGGCGTCAGATTGCTGACAGAAGGCAAGAGTCGATGCTCCGGCTGCTGGAGCATCAAACTGATATGCTCCAGCGTATGGCTGAGCTGCAGGAAAGACAGCAGGAGCACAGACTGCCACTACAGCCCCTGTGTAACCAACAGCCCCCCTCCCCAAATTCCATAGCCTCCTCACCCAGATGCCCAAGAATGCGGTGGGGGGCCTCCGGCCACCCAGCCATTCCACCCCAGAGGATTGCCCAAGCAACAGAAGGCTGGCCTTCAATAAGTTTTAAAATTTTAAAGTGCGGTGTGTCCTTGTCCTTCCCTCCTCCCCCACCCCATCCAGCGCTTCCCTCCTACCCCACCCATCCCAGGCTACCTTGGCAGTTATCCCCCTATTTGTGTGATGAATTAATAAAGAATGCATGAATGTGAAATAACAATGACTTTATTGCCTCTGCAAGTAGTGATCGAAGGGGGGAGGGGAGGGTGGCTAGCTTACAGGGAAGTAGAGTGAACCGCAGGGAGGGGTCATCAAGGAGAAACAAATAGAACTTTCAAACCGTAGCCTGGTCAGCCATGAAACTAGTTTTCAAAGCTTCTCTGATGCGCACCGCGCCCTGCTGTGCTCTTCTAACCACCCTGGTGTCTGGCTGAGTGTAATCAGCGGCCAGGCAATTTGCCTCAATCTTCCACCCCGCAATAAATGTCTCCCCCTTACTCTCACAGATATTGTGGAGCGCACAGCAAGCAGTGATAACAATGGGAATATTGGTTTTGCTGAGGTCTATCCGAGTCAATAAACTGCGCCAGCGCACTTTTAAATGTCCAAATGCCCATTCTACCACCGTTCTGCACTTGCTCAGCCTATAGTTGAACAGGTCCTGACTACTGTCCAGGCTGCCTGTGTATGGCTTCATGAGCCATGGCATTAAGGGTTAGTCTGGGTCCTCAAGAATAACTATAGGCATTTCAACATCCCCAATGGTTATTTTCTGGTCTGGGAAGAAAGTTCCTTCCTCCAGCTTTTGAAACAGAACAGAGTTCCTGAAGACGTGAGCGTCATGTACCTTACCCGGCCATCCCACGTTGATGTTGGTGAAATGTCCCTTGTGATCCACCAGTGCTTGCAGCAGCATTGAAAGGTACCCCTTTTGGTTTATGTACTCGCTGGCTTGGTGTTCCAGTGCCAAGATAGGGATATGGGTTCCATCTATCACCCCACCACAGTTAGGGAATCCCATTGCAGCAAAGCCATCCACTATGACCTGCACATTTCTCAGTGTCACTACCCTTGATATCAGCAGCTCTTTGATTGCGTTGGCTACTTGGATCACAGCAGCCCCCACAGTAGATTTGCCTACTCCAAATTGATACCCGACTGACCGGTAGTTGTCTCGCGTTGCAAGCTTCCACAAGGCTATCACCACTCACTTCTCAACTGTGAGGGCTGCTCTCATCTTGGTATTCTGGCACTTCAGGGCAGGGGAAAGCAAGTCACAAAGTTCCATGAAAGTGCCCTTACGCATGTGAAAGTTTCGCAGCCACTGGGAATCATCCCAGACCTGCAACACTATGTGGTCCCACCAGTCTGTGCTTGTTTCCCGGGCCCAGAATCGGCGTTCCACTGCATGAACCTGCTCCATTAACACCATGATGTGCACATTGCCGGGGACCGTTCTTTGAGAGAAGTCTATGTCCATGTCTATTTCCTCATCACTCTTGTCACCGCGCTGCCGTCGCCTCTTCGCCTGGTTTTGCTTTGGCAGGTTCTGGTTCTGTATATACTCCAGGATAATGCGTGTGTTGGTTATAGTGCTCATAATTGTTGCGGTGATCTGAGCAGGCTCCATGATCCCAGTGCTATGGCGTCTGGGCTGAAAAAAGACACGAAACAAGTGGCTGCCATTGCTTTCATGGAGGGAGGGAGGGAGTGGGGGCCTGACGAATGTACCCAGAATCACCCACGACACTGTTTTTGCCCCATCAGGCATTGGGATCTCAACCCAGAATTCCAATGGGTGGCAGAGACTGCAGGAACTGTGGGATAGCTACCCACAGCTACCCACAGTGCAACACTCCGGAAGTTGACGCTAGCCTTGGTACTGTGGACGCAGTCCGCTGACTTAATGCACTTAGAGCATTTTGTGTGGGGACACACACTATCGACCGTATAAAAACGATTTCTAAAAAAACAACTTCTATAAATTCAACCTAATTTCGTAGTGTAGACATACCCTAAGTCACTTAGGCCTTGCAATGCTGAACAGATCAACACTTAAATACCTGTAAAAATTTGGTCCTTAGTGTGTTTTACTAATACATGGCTTTATAGATTACAGAGGGTTTCCATCATTACCTATTTCTAAAGGGGTATACACTCTTACCCAGATAGAGTTCATTCTGTTTTCTTTCTCTGCAAAACACTTTAAGGAGGATGATAGAACAGAAAAAGAAGTGTGTTAGCAAACATTTTCAAGAGACAAAGAAAATAAGAGGAATAAAATCTAGTTATTGCAATATAGTCAGGGAAGAGGTGATAACATGAAATGATAATAGAAAAGTGAGATCACATGGGCTTATAATAGAAACTGTCCATGTTACAACACAGACCACTGTGACTCCATAATAAAGCTGTTTATCACTGCTAAATGGCTTTAATAATATTTCTTCTGAAAGACATATGGAAATCCAACGCTCACTCTGGGAGCATCATATGTTTATGAACCACCACCTACAGGACTTATTTCTGTATGTTGCGCAGTGACTTTTTCTGTTTGCAGAACTTTGGAAGCATCAGGGAATAGGGAAAGGGGTAAGATTCTCTGACATTTCTTTCCAGATGATCTAGTCCACTCTGAAAATAAATAATAAGCAAAAGAAAATACTGAAGCATTTGATTATGAGAACAACTAAAACTGAATAGACAAAAGAAAAAACAACCTTGCCTTACATTACTTATTAAAAATAGAACATCTTCCTATCGTGTTGTGCAAGTAATCATTTTATATATATAGCTAATGAAAATTCCACAGTGAAGAAAAGTATTCCGAGATTCATTAGGGTATTTTGGTAAAGGACAGGTGAACATAAATGTTTGCATACTAACTGGGAAGATGGGAATTCTGCTGCCTTCCTTTGGATGCTGCCCTCCTTTAAACAAAATAAACAAAATAATTCACAATTTTGAATAGACCTTTAAAATTGCAAACTATTTCAACACAAACAATACAGCTTGCTGAGGTGTACTGATTTAGGTGTCATCCTATGGCATGGGTTAACCTGATGAAACTCCATGCTGTGGGCTGCATAACAAAGAATCACATCTTTTAATAAAACAGGTAATTATCTAGAAATTGCAGGAAGGCTCCCATCATTCATGGATAGAAATATGTAGTGACACTACTATTAAATCCTAAGCACATCTCCAGCAACTATGCACTCCTGCAATTATGGGCTTTTATACTGCAGCATTAAATATAGTATTGTACTTCACAGTGCATACAGCAAGCCTGCTCAATATCTTAAATTGCAAGGCACATCCTTAAGAGACCATTGTGGAAAGGTTTTAATGGAACAGGAAACCCATTATTCCCCTCTCCCACTCCTGCCATTTACAGTACAGTGCAAACAGTATTTGTGCAAGACCTATGAACTGATAAATTCAAAAACAGACACCTTGTTACTATGTAATAAAGATCTTTTGTCTCAGACACATGTCAGCTGTTTAGCTGCCTGTTGCATTATCATCCTTTTATGTGAAACCTCTGGTAAATCGAGATGAAAAGACTCTATGCCATGTTTGTTTTGCAAGTTAATCTCAGTTCTGAAATTTGTGGCATCAAACTCCACCCAAAATATTAATTCTTTGGTTATATTCGGATTCATCACTATGTCATGTATGATTTTAAATATCTCCCCTATAGTCTGAAAACTCCCAGTAACTTACTTACCTTTGTATTGACATGACTCAGCTGGTCTGAAATCACAGCTTCCTATCCTCAAGAAAATGAGCATTAAGATTAATTTTCCTTCATTTCTGATATTGACCACATGCCATATCCATGCTTATCACCAGTACATTTCACATTCACAGCAGATCCTCTATGAAATGTACCCAGTCATTTATCTTCATTCTGTGGTCGAAATCTCTTGTCTGTGTTCTTTAATACAACTTGACCAAGCTGGCTGCCAGCTAACTAGTACATCAAATCAGTAAACCTTGTGGTTGTTTTTGTTTCATTAAAGCAGCCCTACATTGTATCCAGAAAGAGGTGGGGGTGGGAGGGAGGCAGGTTTGAGACAAAGAGAGAGAGATTTTTATGTTTTCAGTATTTTGAAACTGAAAGTTACCATTTTTCCTCTCTCACTTTGAACTCGATGCTTTAACTATTTAATATCCCTCCTGACACCAATATCCTCAGTCTGAGAGTAAAAATAGATCTTTAAGAGTCTTTTATAAATATTGAATTAAATTAGGCTCTCATGTTACCTTTGTAAATCTGCTGAAACTCTTTTGACTTCATTGGAGTTTTCCTGATTTATACTGGTGTAACAGACAGCAAAATTTGTCTTATTGTATTTAATGTGTGTTTTGTTTCCTGACTTTATTTGACATAAATAATTAATATTTTCTCTGTTCTGTTTAGGTGATTGACGGGTTAGAAAGTGGGGTAAGAACATAAGAACAGCCATAGTGGGTCAGAGCAAACGTTCATCTAGCCCAGTATCCTGTCTACCCACAGTGGCCAATGCCAACTGCCCCAAAGGGAATGAACAGAACAGATAATTATCAAGAGATCCATCCCCTGTCATCTATTCCCAGCTTCTGGTAAACAGAGGCTAGGGATGTGGAACTGTCACTTTTTTTTTTTTTTGGTTCTTTTAATTAAGGTTGTTATACATATCAGAAGACAATAGATTTATTATTTTGAAAGAGAATCTTGTTTGTTTCTTTTTATTTTTTCACAATGAAGTTTTTGCTATGAATAAGTATCAAACTAATAGGGAATACCTGCATAGAAACTTAAAGGAATCAGATTTTTATTTTTATTTTTATTAAGCAATATGAGAGTAATACAAGTAACTGGAAACACTTAAAGATCCTAAAATCATACGGAAAAAATCAAATATCAAAACCAAATTGGAAAATAATTTTGTGGCACTGGTAACTTACACTAACTGTATGAAACAATATGGGATTTTTACTAGGATCATAAAGGTATCTCAAAATGGTAAATACAATATCCAATATTTAAGCCTGATCCAAGACCTAGGGAAGTCAATGGGGGTGTGATTCGTATTTTCTTACCTCTGTTTTAATCTTGTTCCTGGTGAAGATCTGAGGTCCTGAATCAAAACCCATTGAGGTCAAGAAGAATTTTTCAATTGACTTCAGTGGGCTTTGGATCATGCCCTGAATAGTGCACCATGATGGCTGGTAAATATTTGGATATGGATCCTTTTAGAAAGGATTTTTGTTTTGTTTTTCAAGCTATTGTGTGTTAATATATTTATTTATAAAGTTACTAATCCTTTTTGTGTTGCTTCCCGCTACTCCCTCAAGCTATGAAGACAGACAAGCTCCAAGTGATAGAAGGAGAGCAGACATAGAAAGGATTGCATCAAACGTGATCTTGATATTTCAGCACTTCCACTTCTCATCCTGGTTAGGACTTGGAAATACAGAAGTGTGTAAAATCATAGGGCTAGATTTCGCCTTTAGTCACAGCTCTGAACAAGAGCTTGGCAGCATCAGCTATGCCAGCCCAGGTGTAGCCCCAGGAAGTATTGTGGCTGAAAGACACAAATCTTTCCTTCCCTCTGTGCTCCTGTGTGAGTGTAGGGTTTGCTGATGGACAATACAAGCAGCAAATTATTACCCTCTTCACATTGATTCAGCTGCTGAAACTGTCAGTTTGGGCTGGACAAAACCAAGGCTTCGCCCAGTCCCCACACACCGGCTGGACTGTGAAGTGTGGGAAATAATTAGTCATGGAGCAACTGCTTAATCCTGCATGCCTCAATGCAAAATCCTGCAGGAGAAGTAGGGAGAGGGTCCCCTGTCTTAATCTCCCAAGGGGGCATTCAATCCAAATCACAATCTGGCACCTAACACGGAATTTAACTGTGAATTTTGAGATGTCTGAACCTCTTGCACCTCCTTGGTCTCTGAGCCTCTTCCTTTTGAGTTGCTCACCTTGTGTAATCCACAATCTGGGCCAGCAGATCATTCAGTTCTGCCCTTTAAACCATGACAGGAGTTAGGTGCCTTAGGTTCCCAGACCTCTTTACCTTGCGGGACCCTTCCTATGAGGTAACCTGTGTGTTTTGTCTTCCGAGATGGAAGAACTGGGTGAATCTGTCCAAACAAACAAGATCTGTTAGTTAAACAAATTTTATTAGAAATTAGTGAGATAAAAGGTTTTATGATAAAAATGTTTATAATTTGTTTATCTACATTTTATTCTTTGCTAAAAGTTATACATAGATGGTCTATCTCATCTGAAGTTACAGAAAAGAAAAGAACCCATATTATGTCCTTGCATGCTCCAGTGGATAGACTTTCTTTTATCTGGGAGGGTGCTCCATTCCCACTCTGCCCGAGGCCCCACCCCCACTCTGCCCCTTCCCCCAAAGCCCCACCTTCCCCCCACCTCTTCCTGCCTCTGTTCTGCCCCCTCCTGCTCTGCTGAGGCCCCGCCCCTGTCCTGCCTCTTCCTGCCCTCTCTCCACAGCATCTTCCTCCTGCCTCCAAATAGCTGATTGGTGGGGCCCATTGAGCAGCTGATTGGGGGGACCTTCCTGTGTCAAGAGAGTCCCAGTCCCATTATGTGTCCGTGTCTCTCTGAAGTATAACAAATGCAGTATTGCCAACTTCAAGAGATCAACCCCCCCAAACTCATGAGATTGGCCCAAAAATCATGACATTTTAATAAAAAAAATATACTGTGTATTTTAGGTCAGTCTCTTGATTTTTTAACTCTGCCTGCCCATCCCCAGGGTGTGTGCATGTGACAATTAGTGTTGCCCACTTTCCCACATGTATTGGATAAGGTGATTTTGGTTCCTGCTGCAGGAGCTTTCACCCCCAACATCTGTCCATCTCCTGCCGGGGAATTAATCCTGTTCTCCAGGCCCCCATAAATTCTATCCCCACACAACCCCCTTCAATTCAGCCCACCCTCAGTTCAGTCCCTCAGTCACCCATCATTACCAACCCATCAAGGCAGTCCTCCTACCTCATCGACCCTCACCGCCCTCAGTCCATGCTTCTAGCACTCACCCTATCTGCCCACCCCACCACCATCAGCCCTCATCCTCCTCACTTCAGCCCCCTGCCTCACCTTTGCTCCTTAGGGTTCTTCACCCTCAGTGGGTTCCCATTTGTCACTTCCTAGGCGGCAGGAGAGCAGTCCCCTGGGGCTGACAGGATTTATAAGTAAAATTAAGCCTCACTTTTAGAACTCTCAAATGTCAGGATTTCCCCCCCACGCACACACTCCTTCAGTTGATTCAATTGCTTATTGAAGTTTACTTGCAGGGGTGTAGCAACTTGTTAGCTTGATAACTTTGTTTATCTGATATGTAAATTAATTCTCATTGTCTTTCAAAGTATTTTGGAAATAGCTGCCCAGTGGGGAAGCCACATTTCTTTGTTCCTGACATTTGAGAGTTGTACTGGGAGATTATGAGTGAGGCTGTATTTTACTCAACAATCAGGACACTCAGGATCAATTCAGGAGAGTTGGCATGTCTGCAAATTTCCTACTATCATGGAGGAGAATGTATAAGCATATATCCGAATCCCTCTTTGTCTCTGAAGAGAGGTCCAGCTAGCCCATTTCTCCTCTATCTTAAATCTGCTCAGCCAGTTGTGGGGAAAACCAGTGTGAGCAATCAATGTGAATGGCCCCAATGATGGCTGTTCCATTGTGTCGGCAGGTGGGCCATTGTGTCTTAAGGGATGTATTCATCAGATCCAGGAAAGGTATTTCCTTAAGCCAGGGTAGCTAATTATTTTTGTCAAGGTCCAAATTTCTTGGTCAAGGTATAATCAAGGTCCAGACTCCAGCGAAAATAATAATAATAAAATAATAATAATAATGATAATAAGTACATAAAAATATGGCATCCATTCAGAAGCATCTGGCAGTCCAGATTTGGCCCACGGTCTGCCTGTTGACTACCTCTACCTTCAGTGTTGCAGGCCATGAATCAGATTACACATTTTTCTTTTACTACACCAGAAATATAATTTCTGGAAATCAGGTTATAAGTATATTTCGATCATAAATCTAAAATATAATTAATAGATGATCAGATATTGTCACATAAACTTTTTGACATGTAAACAGGTTTAAGAGGGAAGCTATTAATTTACTCAAACCTATCCAGCAAGCCCTCACTTTAACCCCATTGGCACCATATAGGTACATTAAATTAAATAACGTGTGTAAAATCTAGCAGGATTTTTTCATATAATTGCCCAGCTGGAAGTGACCTGCATAAGTATTAGAAATTTATTTTTTTTTATATCTGTTGTACCAGCAGACAGCATGCATTTTGATTCAAACTTCTCTTCATCACTGATACTTTGCATTTTTAGCTTTGTAATTAATTTCTAAGGCCATTTCCATAGCATTACACGAACATTCATTACTGGCTCCTTAAATACCCTATAATGACTTTTTAAACTAATTAATACCCTTTTCCTAATGTCTTTTTATATCCCCATTTCCCTTCTATACAAATAAGAGCCTCTGTTAAATACTGTCTATTCAGCCCAATATTCTACCTAAAACAATTACAGCATTTCGGAGAATACATTTAGTCAGGGTACGCATTTTTTCCCATTAGCCTTAAAAGCATGGTTAATTATGTACAACAAAAAAGGTATTTTGCACAGTGCAAATAAAGATTAGACAAACGAACACAGTCATAGCCATATAAGAACATATAAATATTGAATCTGTAAAATCGGTCAAAAGAAACATATTATATATATTTACCTCTACTAGTAATTCTCTTTAAATCAATGAATAATCTAAGAAATTTCAATAACTTCATATACTGTGTTTTAGGCTGATAACACTTTCAGGCATCCTGATAATCCCTAAGGGCATGTCTACACTTTCAATTTGCTGTGGATTTTTGTGTATATATATATTAAGTGTTCCGCAACAACTGTTTCACAAGTGGAATGTATACACCGCATTTTGTTTTGTGATCAAGACACCTTTGTCTTAGATCTTTGCAGCCACACACCACAGCAATGTTTGGGAAGAAGCACTTAGCATTCTGGTCAGAAAACCTGTGGTGCATTGTTTGCCACTATGCTGTATGTTTTCTGGGATTTTTTATGCTCTGCATTCTAGGATTTCTACTAGAAGGCAATGGAATTTGGGGGTTTGTGGTCAAACAGAATAATTCCCATGATTCCTTTTATTTCATTCATCAACTTTCTTGTTTCCTTAACTGCATGGTCATGTATGGGACTCATGTGCCTATTCTTTACCCTGCTCCACACATCAGTCCTCAGAGTTCATCATCAGAAAGGGATAATAGCCATGGTGCTACAAGTCCTGGGTGATCAGAAACATTTTTTGTAGGTGGCCTGGAAAATTTCATTGCACCAGGATCTTTAAAAGATATGGATATTTAATTCAATGGACAAATGGAACTTTTGCACCCATGGTCTATATAGATATTAATTATATTACTATCGTTCCAGTCGTTCTGGGAGACCAAGCTTTGCTCCTGCGCTTTCACAGGACAATTGGATAGGAGAAAGGAACTATTTAATTACATCCCGAGTAGCTGCAGATTGATTGTGAAATGTGTATTTGAAAGACTGAAAGGTAGATAGAGGATCCTGACATGAAGGCTGGATGCTGATTAGAGACATCTTCCTATTATAATAGCTACTTGCTGTGTTTTGCACAACCTTTGTGAGTGCAAGAGATACATCCTTACATATAGATGGGAGCAGGTGGTGGGCAAACTTGGTAAATATTTTGAGTAGTCAGACAGGGAGCCTCTACAGAATGATGCTCAGGGATACATCATAAGGGAGGGCAGGGCCCACTTGTGACAAATGTATATGTTTTTGCATAAGGCATTTGTGATGGGTTGCCCCCCTTAGGACACCACCTGATGTGCTGAGATACTGCTGAGCCTGCCTGTTATGCCAGCCTGGGCACCCTTTTTACCTGTCTTGCTGAACCAAGCTATTAAGCTTTCTCCAGCACACACACAGGCAGGACGACACCCAACTGCAGAACGAAACAGACACTGAGATCAGTTCTGGGAAGGCTCAGCTTAAGGGACTTGCCCCAGCACTCAGGTGTCCACCTCCCTTGGAGTGCAGACCCAAAGATATATTATGAAATATGCCTCCTCCCTCAGTGTGGAGGAAGGTATGCACAGCCTTTTCCCCCCGCCCCAATTGTGAATTGTACAAATGGGGTTATATTATAAACAAGAAATAAGTTTATTAACGTCAAAAAGTGAATTTTAAGTGAATATAAGAGATAACAGATTGCCCCCCTTGCCTTCCATTCAGGTGGCTTTAGCGGTCTCTCTTCTTGGGCAGACAGGCCATTGAGAGGAGGAGTCCTGTTTGTCTTCCTCACATCCCTTAAATAAGATTTACATAAGGTGGGAACCCTTTGCTTCCCAAACTTGATCCCCTTCCCTTCAATGGAAAGTTACAAGAAGTCCCAGATAATGTTTAGTATCAGGTGACAAGACCACCTGATCTAGTAGTGTCACAGTCACATCCCTGGACGCCTCGCAGGAGGGAGAGAGATTAGTATCTTCATGGTCTTGTTGTTCCTTCCTCATGGCCCATCAAATTTGATGGCCTATTATCTGGTGGGTGTCTTCCCAATACACACCCAGTTGTAATTGTTATACAGTCCATATTCCTAACTTTAGATACAGAAATGATACATATGTACAAATTGGATAATTACATTCAGTCAGTTATAACCTTCCCAATGATATCTTACAAGACCCATCATGCATAAAGTACATCTCAGTTATGTCATATCCACATCATAAGCATATTTTCATAAAGAACATGGAGTGTAACATCACAGCATTTATTAAGATTACTGTGCATTTTATATCTTTGTTCGTAATGAACTGTATGTGAGGTTTGTCATGAGATACTCTTAATATAGTGCTTGTTTTGATGTGTTTTTGTGCCTGTGAAGACATTATGAGAGTGAGGCTTCACATTTGAAAGGAAGGACCAAGACCCAGAACCATGATTGTAAAAAAAAAAGAAAAATCCAGTTATTTTAAAAACAATACAGAGAACTACACCAAAATGAACTTTTTTTGTTATCATTCAATAAATGAATGAATGAACATTCATACTGCTGTGCAAACTTAGAAGGTTAAGTGCTCCAAGAACGTGATTTGTGTCTCTATAGATCAACATTCTTCTATCTCTGTCTATCTGTCTGTCTGTCTGTCTGTCTGTCTCCTCTTCCTTATGATGCTGATATGGTGGAAAATAAATAATAATAATAATAATAAAAAGATAACTTACAACAAAAGTGCCTTTACTTAAAAGTCTCCTTTGTTAAGCCATCCAATGCCACCATTTTTGGGCGCAGTGGGGAAAGACGATAAGCACTGTGGTAGGAGACTTTGAGGTCGGACACAGCAAAATGCAACAGTGTTTCTGGGTTTCCATATTAATATAAAACAGAATCGAGAATTTGAACTCTCTGGATGGCCTTCTCATTGAGTGCGAGAAGGAGGGTGTTTAAAAGCCAACGAAGCAGGGAAAAGTTAGACCAACATGGCGGTGTCCTCACAGTGCCTGGACATGTGTAACATCCTCCTCCTCTATTGAGCTATATTTCAAAATATCAGTTAATAATTAGAGGTGCCATCCACAATATGGGTCTCTGCCTGTGGTTCAGGTTCATCCTGTAGCTCTGAATGGACGTGGTCTGGGACCTCCATTATTGCATCTGGCTTTGGGTTTACCGGGCACACTCAGTCACCCGCATCTAGAGTTTATCGATCAATCAGGGTGTCCTCAACAAACTCTGGTGCAGAAGTGTCACATCTAGCAAAGATATAGTCAAGCACCTTATAGTAAGAGCAGACCGTGGTGTCTCTCTGAACAGTCAAATTGTACTTTGCTTGGCTTGCAATAGTGCAACTGGAGTTCCTTCGCCTTACTGCAGCACTGGGGAGTGTCCCAGTTGTATTTCTTACTGAACATTTGCTATTAAATCTGTTTGTATACTTGTGGTAAATTATATACCTGGTAACTACCAACCACATGGGTAAAATAAAGCACTTATCCCCAGAGGACATTAAAGTCCAGGATCTCAGTATGGGACCACAATATAGAGTACTAGGCATGGCTGGGGAGTAATCAGGAGTATGATATACAGGCATGTGAACTCCTCATGAGCTGGAATCACAAAGGACAGCACCTGGCCACATGTGCCCATTTGAATGGCAAGGTGACATGTGATCAGGATAACCTTGGAGCAGTACAGGGCACACAAGTACACAGACAGGAGACAACCAGCAAAACAATGTGGGATATCAGTGTGAGGGAGTTGGCAGGCATGCAACACTTGCTATGGGACACAGCTGCATCCACACCTATTCTGTTGTAGGTAAACTCAACCCACATCTAAGTAAACCCACTTCCAGAGTGGTTTGATAAAGCATGTTAAAATCCCAGATGATTTGCTACAAGACATTGTGTGTGTGGATGCAAGGCATTTTAATGCAAAACTTTACAAGCTGACCTAAAATAAATCTGAACTGTAGATAAGCCTTGCCTGACATTTTGCAATAACTCACCATAATCCTGTCTTCCAGCCCCATATTTTAGGAAAATATTGTGACTGGATGGTAAAGTGAAATATATTGCAACATTATGGTTTAAGGCTGGGATTTTCAAAGCTGCCTAAGAAATTCAATGGTACGTCTTGCCTAAATCCTAGCCTTTCTAAGGTTCTCAATTCTAAGATTCTGGGGCCTCTAGCATCAGGGCATCAATCAAATTAATATATTAGCAAACGTATTTTTACTTGTAAGCAGTACCTGGCTTACAATGGTGCCGTGGCACCGGGCCCACACTCAGAAGGGGTCCTGGCGCCCGGACTGTGCCTCCCCCTGCTCTACCCACACTACCTGGAGGTCCCACCCCTGCTTGGCCTCTTCCCCCTGAGCCCCACCCACCTCTCGCTCCTCTCTGCCCCCTCACCCTTCAGCCCCTGCAAAAGCTTAATCCAGCCCTGGTTGTCAGTTCTGTCACTCCGCTGAGGATAGCAGGTCATAACATTGCTTTAGTGCTAGAAAAGGGACAATACCCTCATCATTGACTCTGGACTTGTCTATACTGATCCGCTAAATTGACACCGCTGCAATCGATGCAGTGGCATTGATTTAGTGGGTCTGGTGAAGACGCGATAAGTCAATGGGAGAGCGCTCTCCCATCAACTTCAGTACTCCATCTCCCCAGCAGGTGTAGACCCTGCATTAGGTCGATGTGAGCTACATTGCTCAGCGGGGTGATTTTTTTCTCACCCCAGAGCGATGTAACTTACATCGACTTAAGTGGCAGTGTAGACCAGGCCTAAGTGGGAAAACCACATGATGCTGCTGTTCAGCCACTTTTTCCCAAATTAGAGTTTGCTTATTTGTTTGTTTGTTTTTCTTTTTGTTTCCCCCCGCCCCCCCAATCTGCAAGCCTGGGTTGCTCCAAATAGGTGATTCTTCAAGGCAATGAGAATAACATTGGTAACTCTTAGCTAGGAGAGCGCAGAGCCTTTGCATAGCCACTGTTTCTGTGGATCTCAGGCTACACTTGATGCAACAAAAGATTTTATTCAAAATGTATTGGATGACACAGAGTTTGCACAAGATGAAGGAGTTATGGCCTTATCCTCTTATGTTTTGTTAGTGCTGTACCAAAGAGAAAGGAACCGTGATGCATATGCTATGGGAAGAGGTGGGGTGACAGAGTGAACTGGTCCATAAAGAGAGAGAGAAAACAAACCAACCAATCACACAAAAAACAATCCAAGCAGCTAACTCTAATGAAAAAAGTTCTCTCAGAGGCTCCTGGGCCTGGCAAGGGTCTGGGTCTATGTGAGCTAGATGCAGCTCATTCCAAGGGGAGAGAGATAGCGATGGTGGCAACAAGGATGATGAGAACAATGGTGGTGGCATCACCACTGCCACCAGTCTGGATGATGGAAGACTGAATGAATACCTAGGAGTGTTTAAAAATAAAAGAAACAGCTCCAGAAAGGGGAAGGAGCAGAGACAAACACCTGCTGGGAAAAAGGTACTGGGTTTTGGAAGGTTTGAGCACAATGTGGGGCATACCTCTGTATGAAACTGTGGATTTGCCTTAGAGGTAAGAAAACTATGGAAAAATTGGACTAGATACTTTTGGGTGTAGACTACATTTTGATGCATGCTGTTATAACTATTTCCGCATCTTCCCTGCCTCTGTTTGTTTTTTCACTTCTCCTCTTTATTCTCCCCTTTCTCTCGTCTCCCAATTCATGTATGTCTTCTATTTTCTTACCTTTACCCCTACCCTAACATGTTATGTCTGTGTGGTGGTCACAAGATTTAAAATAATGTTCAGCTTCAGCTAAAAAATATATCCTAGTTTATTTCCCTGCTAAGATGGGTTTAATACTGCCACAAAGACTTATGTTTTTGAGGGCTGAAATGAACACCAAGTGCATGATTTTGCAAAAATGGAAGCATAGACTTGTGCCCAGAACGCAGTGGTGCTCACACCTGTCTTAGTTAGAAACCAAAGAAAGAATATCTTATAGTCATAGAGAGCAATTGTATGAATTAAAAAAAAAATGTGGACCCCATTTCTAGATACATTTTGGATAAAAAAAATGTTGACTGTGGCTCAGAATGCCAGACTTCCTTTCCACCTAACCCCTCATCTTTTCCCTTTCCTTCTCCCCACACTCTTTCCCTTTCCTGTGTTTCCCAATTCATGCATGTCTTCTATTTTCTTACCTTTACCCCCACCCTAACATGTTATGTCTATGCAGTATTGTCTGGTTTTGTATTGTTTCATCTTGCGGCTTTGACAAGTTGTAAAACTGTGTAATTGCATTATTTTACTGAAACAACAAGGAGACCGGTGGCACCTTAAAGACTAACAGATTTATTTGGGCATAAGCTTTCGTGGGTAAAAAAACCACTTCTTCAGATGCATGGAGTGAAAATTACAGATGCAGACATTATTATACTGATACATGAAGAGAAGGGAGTTACCTCACAAGTGGAGAACCAGTGTTGACAGGGCCAATTCAATCAGGGTGGATGTGGTCCACTCCCAATAATTGATGAGGAGGTGTCAATTCCAGGAGAAGTAAAGTTGCTTTTGTAGTGACCCAGCCACTCCCAGTCCCTATTCAAGCCCAAATTAATGGTGTTAAATTTGCAAATGAATTTTAGTTCAGCAGTTTCTCTTTGAGGTCTGTTTCTGAAGTTTTTTTGTTCATGTATGGCTATTTTTAAATCTGTTATAGAATGTCCAGGAAGATTGAAGTGTTCTCCTACTGGCTTTTGTATGTTACCATCCCTGATGTCCGATTTGTGTCCATTTATTCTTTTACGTAGAGGCTGTCCGGTTTGGTCTTTAAGATGCACTGGACTCCTTGTTATTTTTGTGGATACAGACTAACACAGCTACCCCCTAATACTTGACATTATTTTACAGGACATCCCATGAATCACGGCTATTTGGAAACATAGAGAAGCTATAAGTCATTTACTTTTTTGTACTTATCATTGTTCATTTCTTTATGAAAATCAATCAAAGATAATAGAAGAAGAAGAAGATTCCAGCCTTAAGCCACGGCCTGCATTTGGGTAGAGGTGGGTGAAGAGGAAGGGCTGTTCAGGTGCAATATCTCCAGTAACACTGAGTGAACATGAACCTGAGCAAACTCGTTTTTATGTTGCACCTTAATCATTGTTTATTATTTGTATTGCAGTAGCAACAGGGATTTCCCAGTCGAGGACCAGGACCCCATTGTTCTGGCGCTGTGCAGTCACGTTACAAGATGGTCTCTACTCTAAAGACCTCACAATCTAAGTAATGTGTAAACATCCTCTGTACTGGCCCTGTCCTCTAACCATTGTAGAAGGGTATGGCCTGGAGGTGGCTGGAGAATACAAGTCTAGATTTTTGTTTGTTTGTTTGCAAACATTAGCATGCAAAAAGTAATACTGGATAAGTTATTTTGGGGGTATTTTCAGACAGATGTAAATATTTCTTATCCTCCAAGGTAATAGGATAAAGCTGGACTGGTAACCCTTAACCAGTACCACAGTCAGTCTTCAATAGGAGTGTTGCCTGAGGAAGGGTGGTGGGATTTCACCCCATAAAGCAAATAAAATCTACGTTAGCCCTTATCCCATTCTTTCTACCCATTTGGTTCCTCGTGCTGTCTACCTTCTAATCCCCATCCATGCATAGATATGCACAATCTATTTCAACTCAGAGTGAATATCATCTATTGCCTCTTTGAGACTGATCCAAACAAATCTTATTGAAGTGAGGGTAAGGACTCTCATTGGCCTCAATGGGCTTTGGATCAGGACCTTAACACTAGAACAGGGTAATCTAAGGATTTAGACACAAACATTTTGAAGGCAAAAACGTGTATGAACAATGCACAAAGGCACACTTCAAACAGGAAATATAAATTCTGTGTTTTCACTGAAAGTATTGTGCATTTGGGACTGTGATTTAAGGCCCAATTCCTCCGCCCAGGTCACGTCCCAAGCAGTTTAGTAGGAGAGCTGGGTGAGTGATAGATTTTTCAGATTGTTGGCAATTCCCCAGACAAATAAATAACATTTTTGGTTGAACAAAGTATTTGGCAACTTGACAAGTTGGAGGAAAAAATTGGTTTTGGCTTCAACCTGAAATGAAGCATTTCATTTACATTTTGAGGATTTTTCTCTTTCTTTCTTTCTTTCTTTCTTTCTTTCTTTCTTTCTTTCTTTCTTTCTTTCTTTCTTTCTTTCTTTCTTTCAATTGTCTTTTTAATAAACGTAAAGGAATTTTTTAAACAAAAAGTCACTTCTAACTGAAAAAAACCCCAAACTTTTATTTTGAATATGTCAAAACAAAATGTTTCAATTTTTTTCTGATTTTTTTTTTTTTTTAGACTGAAGCAATTTGGCAAAACTGACACCAGTTTGCAATGTTTTGGCTTTGTGAAATCTACATTTTTTGCTGAAAAGAAGTTTTATGTGAAAAACATCACTCAGCTCTACTTGGCAGACATACAGTGGCACGGGGGAGGGAGGGAGAATCTAGTGATTGAAATAGGCTCAATTGCCCTTTACTCTCCCTTCCTGTTATTGGTGGGGAAAATGGGAGGAGCCATCAAGTGGTAGATGCCACTTGCACCATGACCTGTCCACACCACACCAATTTATATACATGTAGAATCCTGCTTACCTTCTTGTTCAGTGAAACTGAAATAATTCTGCTGCCAAAGAAGCCTGAAGGATCCTGAAGAAGGAGCAGGATTTGCTTTTAGGGCCAGATTTCAGAGAGGCCTCCACCACCATGCAAATCCAGGCCCACTTTTGCAGGTAAATCAGAATTTGGTGGTTTGCCAAAAGGTTGTATGTAGACATGTAATTGCACATGTAAAATGATGGGTTTAAGTTTACAGGCTTTTGAAAATTTGGCTTTGAGGAATGCATTTTCAAAACCTCATTTGTGTATGAAGGAAATTCGGATACTTAGCTACATATTCATGATAGAATTATTGAATGAGCATATTTAATAAGTTAATGTAACTCAAGTGTGACCATTTTTTATCGTATATTAATACAGAAATGTCTAAGTGGCAATTTTTGAGACCTTCACTGCTCCTTAATATCATTTAAATTTAAATGACAGTTTCCAATAATGTTCTGTCAAGACCTTTAAATAGGAAATACAGCAATTAACACACATGCACATCATTGTAGTGAGTTCATCAATGACATAGTAATCTCAATTGCATACTAATATTTCGGGCACTAGTACACACAAGTGGCATTTCAGGTGATTGAGTGGATTACCCTATTAATGACAATATTCTCATTCTGTAATTGTATCATGTACACATTGTGATTCCCCCCGCCCCTCTCTAATTATCTCCTTAGGGTTGTGTGAATCTTTTTTAGATCTGACATGATATAATAAGGCATGCAAAATGTAACCATATATCATCTTCCAGAACCAAATGAAAGAGAAAACATAGAGAACAGTTCAACTTAACTATGTTATACTTGCAAACACTTAGTTTAAATGCTAGTGAGAAATACCATGTTACAAGATGCATATGAAGAGAGACAGAAATCTATAAAAAGCTATGCTAAAAGCTTTTTATAAAATATAGGATAGAAACTAATGAAAAATGCATATGTCATGTAGAAGTTTAGCCTCATAAAGACAACACATATAATTCTGGGATCTTTCCCTTTCACCTCAAACACACACATATATTTGTGTTCAACTCCATGCACAGAAAATAATACTTGCAGGTGTAAACATACCCAAATCTGGTACCTGCATGCAAATGTAAATTTGGGGCAGGTAAATATTGGTATGCATGCTTTATTTCTGTGCTTGTAATTTGGTAGAGGGAGTACATTTTTGAGACATTCTTGGAGCTAGGAAGAAGGGTATATATGTCTTTATGCAGGAGGGTATTGATAGTTAGAGACCATGGACAATGCTTTAAGAAATCTTACTCCCAGAATCCTGAGATTACCAACAAGAAATACATGTATGACTCCTGTTATTAAAATTGTTAAAATTATTCATTCTCTTGTTGACATTGTTGTATACCTAAATAGTATAAAGGGTTTGCCATCAATCAAATGTTGGCCATGCCCCCTTAGTCCATAAAGTCATGCTTCTGTCCATATAAGACCCTCTCCCTGGGATAATATTGTCAGGGCAGAGGTTGGCATGTGACCTGAAGCCAGGAGTGGCAAGTGATCCCTCTAAGAACTTCCTTTGCTGCTCTCTACTACTCATAGAGGGTTCCTGACTCTTAGGAGTTCCCCAAGAGTGGGTCTGATCAATAGGGGAAATTCCAGGGGCCATTCAAAGAGTGATATAAATGTGATGATTCATAATGCTTACAAGTGAAATGAGCCCATGTAATGAAGGATGTACCTTTAGTTATCATTAGAAGAGCATTCTGATAATACTAGCTGTGGTCTGAAGACTACCCACCATCTTTAGCTGGAACCCAAAGTGACCACCTTTGAGAACATGCATTCTAATATGATAAATTGGTTATAAGGGCTAAAACTGGAACATCAGATTTGCACTTGGAGGTACTGAGCATAATTCCTCAGCAGGCCACAGAATGCTGAGAAAGGATTACTTTTGTTTACTACCACCAGAAGTAAAAAGCATGACAGATAAAGCAGTTTCCTGCAGAATCCTTGAAAAACCTTATTGAATTAAGCATAAGTATCTTTGGAGTCCATTGTATTGAATGCAAATGTTATGTATTATTGTGGGGTTGGATGCAATTTGTCTATGCGGGTGATGTGGTCAATGTAAATTCTGGGAAGTGTTATGAGCTTCAAAGAATTATTTTAAACAATGTGCCAGACCAGAATGAATATTTGGGACAAAGAAAGTTAAGTGGATTTCTTAGGAAATACCTGAGGGGAGGAGAATGCAAAATCACACTTCCAGACTCAACCTTTTTACGTTTATTCCTGGAATCTGAAGAGCAAAGGCCCAAGCTGCATAAAGGAGAACCAATTTATTTATGTGGAGGCTGTTATGAACTTGTAACTGCAGAAAAAATACTTGGTGGAGTTGGGGCAGTGATCTTTGGCATGTTTATTTGTATGTGTGTAGGGTCTTTTTATTGTTTTTAATATGCTTTCTCTGTAATACTTTCACCTCAAGAGTAAATGTGCTTGTTTATATCTGTGCTTGCTTATAGAATTAATATATGTGCTTGCTTAGAGCAAGAGCTGTGTGGAAACTTATAACTAATGCTCTGCCGAATTCACGGCTGTGAAAAACACATCATGGACCATGAAATCGGGTCTCTCCTGTGATATCTGGCTATTGTAGGGGAGGGGCAGGGCTATGGTCACCCCAACCAGGGGCTCCTACTGTGTTCTGGGCTCCAGCTGCTAGTCCCAGCTAGGCTGGGAAGGGATGGGACTTCCTCTTCCCCTGCATGAGCTGCTCCTAGGGCTGGGTCAGATCCATCTCCAAGAACCTCCCCCAACTGTAGGAAGCTCTGCAGTTGCTTTCCAGGAGCCCAGTTCTGAAGGCAGAAAACAAGTGAGGGTGGCACACTCTTACTTCTGTGCACCCATGAATTTGGTAGGGCCCTACTCATAACAAAATTGAGCTTCCTGCAGTTGGGGGAGTGTGACGGGTTGGACTTCCCCTTCTGGGATGTCACCTGATGTACTGGGATTTCACTGAGCCTGCCTGCTCCCCTAGCTTGGGTGCCCTCTCCCTATTTTGCTGAATTAGGCTCTCCAACCTCTGGTAGCACACACACACATAGGTAGGGACGCACCAGCTGTAGAATCACACAGAGTCTGCAACAGCTCTCTATGAGAAGATTCAGCTAGGAAATTGCCCAGCACTCAACTGCAGCTCCCTTCTGGAAAGTACACACAAAATAATATTGTCTTGCATAAATTTGCCCCCTCTCTCAATGTGGAGGAATATATGCACAACTACCCCCCCCCACCCCCAGTTATAAATTGCACAAACTAGGTTTAATAATAAACAAAAACAAGTTTATTAACTACAAAGGCAGCTTTTAAGTGACTATAAGAGATAGCAAACAGAACAAAGCAAATTACCAAACAAATAAAACAAAACTCATACTAAGCTTAAGATCTTAAAAAACTTAAGATAAAGAGACTGGTTTCAAAAAGTAATTTCTCACCTTAAATGTTGTTTTAGGCAAGTTGCAGAGTTTCTGTAATTTAGAGTTCCAGTTATTTATCTTTAGAGACTAGGCTCCTGTCTTAGTCTGGACTCAGCCCTTGCCTTTCCCACCACTCAGATCCTTTGTCTCAGGTACGTTCAGCAGTCTTTCTCCTTGGGCAGAAAGGCAATGGAGAAGAGTCCTGTTTGCCTTACTGCCCACCCTTAAATAAGATTTACATAAGGTGGGAATCTTTTGTTTCTCAGTCTTGACTTCCCTCTCCTTTTAGTGGAAAATTACTAGAAGTCCAAGATAGTGTGTAGCACCAGGTGACAGGACCACCTGACCCAGAAGTGTCACAGCTACCTCCCAGGATGCCTCTCAGGAAGGAGAGAGATTAGTATCTTCACAGTCTTATTGTTTCTTCCTAAAGGCCCATCCAGGCTAATGGCCTGTTGTCTGGTGCGTGTCTCTCAAATACACACACAGTTGTAATTGAAATATAATGAATATTCTTAATTTTAGATACAGAAATAATACATGCATACAAACTGGATAATCACATTCAGTAAATTATAACCTTTCTGATGATAGCTTCCAAGACCATCTTGCATAAAATATATCTCATTTATGCCATATCCATATCATAAGCATATTTCCATAAAGAATATGGTATGTAACATCACAGGGAGGTTCCCAGAGGTGGGTCTAACCCAATCCGGGAACGGCCTCTGCAAGGGAAGAGGAAGTTTCCAGCCCCACCGGACTAGCAACTGGAATTGGTCACATGGTAGGAGCCTCCGGCTGGCATACCCTAACCCTCCCTCTCTCTCCAGCTCTGGCCCCCGCGCTTGGGGATTAAAGGGACCTTGGACTAGCTGTGTAAGTGGAGACGCACCATGGTGCCCCCCTGACCATGAGGCCCTGGGTGGTTGTCCACCCATAAGACCAGGCCTGCCTCCCTCCAAAGTGATGACCCCCTCACACTGTGAGACGCTCACTTCTGTGCTTCTGCTGACAGTGGCACTGGCTTTAGAGCTGGGCCGTGCCCAGCTCTGAAGGCAGTGCCTCCACCAGGAGCAGCACAGAACTAAGGGTGGCAATCCCGCAACCCGCCTTCAAAAACCTTGAGACTCCCCACAGCCCCCTTTTTGGTGGGGAGCCCCACAGTTACAACACTATGAAATTTCAGATGTAAACATCTGAAACCCGTGAAATTGACTATTTTTAAAATCCTTTGACTGTGAAATTGACCAAAATGAACTGTGAATTTGGTAGAGCCTTACTTATAACTGGGCAATTTCAACTGTCCCTAGCTACTAAGTAGAAATCAGAGGACAGATGCAAGCCTGTTTAGGCAGTCGGGGAGAATAACACTAGAGAATAACACTTTATTAGGCAGGGAACTGTGCAGCCTGGAAAAACGCTGGTCAGGAGGCAGAGAGATGTGGATCTCTGCCCAAGAGAGATGGCATCTGGGGAGCTGGAAGACTGAGAGGGGTGCACTTGATGAATCACTAACGGGGAGAATGCAGGTGCAGTTGCCCTGAACTTCAACAATAAGTAATTTTATTAAGCAGCAAATAAACAGTTTTGATTTTCCAAACTTTCAGAACATCAGTCAACATTGGATCCGATTCTTCAAATTGAAGTCATTTGTATTTACTGTGCATATATATATATATATATAGAGAGAGAGAGAGAGGTAATCTGACACTTTACAATTTTCTTTTATATAATTTTGTACAATATACAATATCCCTGCAAATGCATCTCTTTGCTAACTGGTTCATTTGAGGTACAGAACCCAGTCTGCTATTTCTCATGACTCCCTGTCCTTTATAGATTTTATTATTTATCTCTGATGGCTATTTTAAGGTTTTAGACATAATCTAATATCCCAGAAGGACACATGCATTGATTCAATGTGAAATTTAGAGACAAATCCAATGAGCAGCAGTAATATGTTAGCCTTATTTGATATAGATATATAGTAATATGTATACCTTCAATTAAAAAAAATGAAACCTTGCAAACCATAGTACAAAACCACATAGGCTCTGCTGAAATCAACAATAGAATATTTGGAGTTGAGATCAAACCATATTTAACTCAGTTTATTTTGCTTAATTGGACCATGCAAAAGTAGAGCTGATCTATATATATATTTTTAATTTCAATGACAAATGACAAAACATTATAAACAGGTTCATTCATTCCTGATTAATCAGGTTAGTGTGGTATTCCTGTTCTTTAAAGTAATAGTCCAGTGAAAGAAGGAATTTGTTCATAAACCCTGATTCAGGGACACTCTTTAGTATGTGCTTAACTTCATATTTGTGAGTGGTTCCATTGACTTTAATGGGAGTACTTTGCTGGATGGGGACCTCAGGGAAGACTTTTACTTTGATTCCAAAGTAAATTTCCTGGATGAACTGTTGTTTTGTGATTATTGTGAAGTGTTCCCTTAGAATGGAGCAGAAAATGCGTAGTTTACCCAATCTTTATGTTATGATTGTCAGTCTCACTGTCAGAAACATTGTTATGACTTCTGAGTAAGATTGATTTTCTTGCCTGCTGATTTTCCAATCCTTGTAATAGCCTGTGCTTTATACAGTGGATTGGATGTTTCTCTCTTAGGTACTTGTCTTGCAACAAGTAATGGTGTTGTGCTTTAACAAATCCCTTTAAAGATCTTACAGTTAATTTTTGTTTTTACTGTAGATTTTCAGTCCATCTCTGTGAAACTTGTTCACACAGATTTATTTATTTTTCTTCACATCCCCTCTGTCTCCATATATCTGTTATACTCAGCAAAACAAGGTTATAATAATAATTATTAATAATAATTTGCAATTATATAGTACTTTCCATCCAAAGATCTTAACAGACTTTATGTATACTAATGAAATAAAGCCCACAACACCGACAGTTTGGAGATGATGAAATTGAGGCAGAAATTTGCCCGTGTTGAGACAGGAAGACTGTAATGGAGCTGAAACCTAGATCTTCCTACTGCCTTTCTCATAATATTTTCCATATTTTGGTACTGTATATTTTTCAGGACTCTGCCTTTGGATTATGCCTATTTTTAGAGCTGCAGTGGGATTTAAATGGCGTATATAACTTATGGTGCCTATAGCTATATTGATCCCATGTACTGTAATAATGAATACATAAAGTGTGGACTTCGCAATGCACATTGTTCTAATTTTCTGGTCAGATCCTTGCTTCCAGATGAGCCTCAATGTTATAATTCCTACTAAAAAAACCCACATTACTCTACTTTCATATATTATCCCAATTTAACAGCATGCAAGCTAGAAGCTCTCTCCCTAGGACTATGCCTGTGTAATTTTTGTTATTGTACATTGCTAATCCATAGATTAGAGAAAGAGATGATAGATTTTGTGTGCAAATTTCCTGTTTTGTATGTGTTTCTTTGTTTGTTTTCTAAATGCTAATTAGGAAGAAGAATTTCTGGAACATGTACTGTCCAAAAGGTTTGAAAATAGCTATTCTAAGAATTGGTTCAATATCTATTTACTTTAGACCTGAACTGCCCTTTTGACAAATGCTTTCTTTCATGATTAACCATGGTATCCATAATATGATTCAACTGTAACATATAATCAATCTCAGTAAATATTTAAGCCATATTCTTTGTTATTTCAGGTAGAGACTTCTATTAATGTGATTATTCAGTGACAGCAGCAATCAGTAATGCTCAGCATTCTATCCCTAAATCATAAATGCCTGCATTTCTCTTAGTATTATAAAGGCCTATATAAACCCTGTTTGCATGTCTATTTAAATAAATGTTAGCTGTAGCAATTTCAATTCAATCAATTATTCTTGTTAGTAACATACAGTACCAAGAAAATCAAGCATTGTGCCTGGAAACTTATGATTATATTGTGTCCTAACAAACTTTACTAGGATTGAAAATAAAAAAGGAAAAATATTTTTGCCTGGTATGTGGTATTTTATAGATACTTGAGTCCAGATTTTCAAATTTGTCCTCATCCAAACAAACACAATGTTGCACGTACCATTTTTACATACTATCACTTGAGCATGCAGATGATAGGATTCACATTTGAAAACTCTATTTGTAAGAGTGAATCGTATGCAAGCTGGAAGGTCATGTTGTACATGTACATTCTGGGTCTGATTAAATGTTCTTTGAAATTAATAGGAATACTTCCATTGACTTTGGATCAGGCCCTTTGTCTTTTGCATGGGCGGCTCTTTGTATTTTGCCGCCCCAAGCACGGCAGTCAGGCGGCCTTCGGAGGCACGCCTGCGGGAGGTCCGCTGGTAACGCGGATTCGGTGGCATGCCTGCAGGAGGTCCGCCGGTCCCGCGCCTTCAGCGTACCTGCCGCCGAATTGCCGCTGAAGCCACGGGACCAGCGGACCTCCCACAGGCATGCCACCGAAGGCAGCCTGACTGCCGCCCTCACGGCGACCAGCACGCCGCCGCCCCGCGGCTTGCCACCCCAGACACATGCTTGGTGCGCTGGTGCCTGGAGCCGCCCCTGGTCTTTTGTATACACGAGTGCTAGTGTGCCATAAGTTGGCCATACAAGTGATCAGCATTTGCAAAGCTGGACACAATAAATGGAGGCCAGGTGGAATAAAGTTCCATATGTGTGCACTATTTTATTTAAATTATGTGTTCTTACTACTGTTTTTTGGTTCTTACATTTTGCAGGGTACAAAAATCATGTTGTATAACAAGCAGTGATGGGTGATACTTAAATTAGTCAGAAATTTGATTTAAATAACCACCCAATATTTTGAATGTTTGAATATAAAAATTCCAGTATGAACAATTTGACTGGAGACCTCACATCATCTTCCCATCCACAGTATTTACTGTTAGTGTTGGGAATAAGAATGCTGTGAAAAGAGACTTCCTCATTGTCTTTGGTACTACCACTTCAAGTGCTAACGGGAACCCAAAAGTGCGCAATAAGCCAAAATAATGTACTTGAAACATAAAATGGTACAGTTTGAGGATAAGCAAAATTTTGAGGTGTTCTCTGTTAGCATCATTGACTTGCTCATACTTGGCCAAGGCTAGACACAATTGCTGGAAGCTTGAGGAACCTGCGTGCTCTTCCTTATTGCATTTGGGATGGGTTTTGTCCCTGGGTTACAGAGAGAGACTAGTCTCTAGGCTCCCCCAAGTGCAAACGCTGTGACTGTACTTGGATTTTGCAAAAGGGCAAAGTAATGCTCCTACCACATTCCTTAATGTCCTCCACACACCCATAGAAGGGTCAGTCATAACTGGAATATAGACAGAGGAAACTAAAGATTGTGCTGCAAAGATTTTATGAAGTAATCAATACACATGCAGTGTTTAATAAGGGGTGAAATTTAGTTTCCAAATAATAGTGTATTGAACAAGTCTTAATCCCTGAGTACTTTCCATATCTGGAATGTGCTTCATGCCTGTTCTCTATCTCTTCTCTTCTCTCCTTTTACTGCCCAATGTTCTTAAATTATCTATTTCAGAGCTGGTCTGTTTTCCTGTTTGAAGTGATTACATTAAATCAGAAGACAGTGGTTTTGTGCTAATGAAGGATATAGTTGAAACTGGACATTTGGAAGTAAAAGATTGATTAGACTCCTCAACTGTTATAATTATCAAGTTAAGTTTAAAAATAGTGAGGGACAAAAAGGTCATATTTGGTATCAATAGGTTCCTCAAAGACCAGTTTATGTGGGTTGTGAGTACCTGAGTTCCCAGTAAACTCCGGTACTCAGCAACCTTGCAAATCTTGCTTACAAATCTGTATTTAAACTTCTGAATATGCTATCTCTGACTCCTCATTAGCAGACTGATATCAACCCTTGCAAGGAATTTAGAACAGTGATTTCCTAATACCAAATCTGCAGATAGTACACTCACAGGTGACCAATGCATACCTAAGGACATAACTGCACTGGAGCTGGAAGTGTAATTTCCAGCTCAGACATACATACTGATAAAAACACCAGTGTAGCCATGGCTGGCTGGACAGGGATGGGCTAGCTATGTGAGTATAATCCCATCTGAATCAGGACAAAAGCACTATTGTACACTACCACTGTCCTTGTGCTCTCCTGACAATACAGACTGCTCCAGGTTGGCTTCAAAAGTGGCAGTAGCTCCTCTAAAAAAGATTTTTGGGTTTTGCCAGAAGCCAAGTCCTTTTGTATAGCTACTAATCCTCAGCTCATCAGTCCAGTTTTGTATGTTCTGAGATGCTTTCTTCTATTGTTCTGTCAAGAAAGCACAGAGACTGAAGCCACATAATCTCCAGAAGAAAGAAAACAAAAGCACAAAATGCTACAGGCACAGCACTGTATATTCCCTCTGCCTGGAGATTCAGGGGTCACCCTGCCCGAGAGAAAATACAATATGATTATCAATCAGGAATAACAGGATTTAAAAGATCTCTTTTGGTGATGTCATCAGTGGGCATAATGCATGGAAAGGGCTCCTTCTCCATAACACTATGGGAAGGGACCATGTTTGTGAAAAGGCTTTGGTTCTGGGCAGGCAGGCTCAGCAAAGCCACAAGGCCTTGTGATTCTAAAGGGGAACCCAGACAGAAATGATTAGCATTTAGTAAGGACATGATAATGAGGTGGATTTTTCCTACTACATTCAACTGGTATTTCAGTTTGAATCTATTCAATTTATCATTTAGGAGAAAATAAAAGCTCCAGATAATTTCAGATGTGGCAGCACATAGCAGGTAGATAGCGTAGCTGTAGAATTTTGTCAGGGCTAAGAGCATTAGCGTTTTTCAGAGGAGCACATTTTAAATATCCCCGCTGGTTTCACAGAGGGTTGACCTTTTGTGTCATCCATTGCAGACCTCTGCATTGAGCAGAATCATCCTCTACATTAATCCCAGTAGTGCTTTATGAAATCTATGTGTCAGTTTATAGATTCCTTTGTATCCTGTGGTAACATTCTACCTAGAATTAAAATCAGACTTACATATCCATAGTTTCTGTTTTAGCCTTTAAAACAAAACAGAATCATGTTTGATCTTTTAGAACTCCTGGCTGCATCTTGTCTGGTCTTGCTAATTTGTAGCTATTTAATTAATTAGTAGATATTATGGTAATTTTTAATCTTTTTAAAATAATGTATTTGGGAAATATCACCTCCACAAAAGTTTCAGAAATTCAGTATTCACAATTAAAAATTGAAAGTATCATATTTTGTTTTACCATGAAATTATGCAATGATGCAATCATTTTTTTTCTTATTTCACAGTCCTAAATCAGAGGATGAGCCTCCTTCCACCAACCCAGGACATGTTTTGGGGGATAAACTGAAAGACAATTCAATGTATGCTGTATTCACAGTATTAATAAATTAAACTAAATCCATGAGTATTATCATTCTTAAATAAATCTGAATTAGGTTTTTGGTTCTTTTGATTTTTTAAAAAAATTAATGTACTCTATTTTTAAACAGAACTATCAATGTGGAAGTTCCCCTTTTTCCAATTAGGAAAGCTCTGCTTTAAAAGTGATGATATGATGTGGTCTAATATAAAGAACAAGGAAGTAAATACAATACAATACTGCACCATGGTATCACATAAATGCCCCTTTAACAAGGGCAACATGGAAAATCAAGATTAAGGGAGGAAAAAATTACACACAACAATTAACATTTTTAAATTCACGTTTTGCTTTCTCAATGTTATCCAATCTGAAGCCTGCAGGATTCATAAATTAGTGGATTTTAAGTCCAAAGCAGACTGTAAAGAGTTACAAAGGGATCTCACAAAACTGGGTGACTGAGCAATAAAATGTAGATGAATTTCAATGGTGATAAATGCAAAGCAGTTCACATTGGAAAACAAAATCCCAACTATGATTGGGTCTAAAATAGTTGTTACCACTCAGGAAAGAGATCTTGGAGTCAGGGCCGGCTCCAGGCAGCAGCGGAGGAAGCATTCCGTCCATTCTTGGGGCGGCACAGTCCGAGCGGTTTTTTTTTTTTTTTGCTTGGGGCGGCAAAAATGGTAGAGCCGGCCCTGCTTGGAGTCACTGTGGATAGTTCTCTGAAAACATCCACTCATATGCTGTGGGAGTCAAAAAGCTAACAGAATGTTATGACCCATTAGGAAAGGGATACATACTAAGACAGTACATATTATAACAGGGATCGGCAACGTTCGGCATGCGGCTCGCCAGGGTAAGCACCCTAGCGGGCTGGGCCAGTTTATTTACCTGCTGATGCGGCAGGTTCGGCTGATGGCAGCCCCCACTGGCCGCGGTTCGCCGTCCCGGGCCAATGGGGGCGTCGGGAAGCCACGGCCAGCACATCCCTCAGCCTGCGCCGCTTCCCGCCGCCCCCATTGGACCGGGACGGCGAACCGCGGCCAGTGGGGGCCGCGATCGGCCGAACCTGCTGCGTCAGCAGGTAAATAAACTGGCCCAGCCCACTAGGGTGCTTACCCTGGCGAACCGTGTGCCGAACGTTGCCGACCCCTGTATTATAATGTCACTATATAAATCCATGGTACACCCACACCTTGAATAGTGAGTGCAGTTCTGGTCATCCCATCTCACAATAGATATAATAGAATTGGAAAAGGTGCAGAGAAGGGCAAAAAAAATGTTTAGGGATATGGAATAGTTTCCATATGAGAAGAGATTAAAAAGACTGGGACTGTTGAGCTTGAAAAAGAGACGACTTAGGGGGAATATTATAGAGGTCTATAATATCTGGAATGTGTGGAAAAAGTGAAAAAGGAAGTGTTATTTATCCCTTCACATAACACAGAAACCCGGGAACAACAATGAATTAAATGGACAAATGGCTTAAAACAAACAAAAGGAAGTACTTCTTCACACAACATACAGTCAATCTATGGAACGCATTGCCGGGGAATGTTGTGAAGTCCAAAAATATAAGCAGGTTCAAAAAAGAATTAGTTAAGTTCATGGAAAGTAAGTCCATCAGTGGCTATTATGCATGATGGTGAGGGATACAACCTCATATTCTGCGTATCCCTAAGCCTCTGACTGCCAGATACAGGGAATGGATCATTCAATAATTGCAATTTTCTGTTCATTCTCTCTGAGGCATCTGGCATTGGCTACTGTCAGAAGACAGATACTGGTCTAGATGGACCATGATCTGACCCAGTATGGCCATTATTATGTACATTACATATTTTTTAATAGCTGTATTGTAATGGTAAAGAAAAATATATTTTAAAAAGCTTGAGTAAGTTCCTTGCTGATCTGCTAGGTTGTCACCTTGCAGGTGGATAATATGGAACAGAGTGGAACAAAGGATCTGTCAAGTTCTTTTGTCCTACTACCATACAGTATACCAATGACTTACATAAACACACTTTGACAATCAAATTATCCCCTTTCACTGTTCTTGTTGTCTAGGTGCTCTACTCAGACAAGCATAAGTAATTTTTTACAAATAAAGCTAGCACGTGTCATAGGATTACGTTCTTCATAAAATAGACAAGAAAGTTGTGCAGAGTTCCTCTCAATATGCAGAATTAAATTATTAATATTTCTATTCATATTGACTTCCTATCCTAGCTATGAAGAAGAGTTACTCATAAAGTTAGGCAGAATTAGCTTTGCTGTTATAAGAGTGGAATGGGCCAGCCACAAAACATTCTGGGCCTGATTCTCATCTCACACCAATTTACGATGATGCAACTCCTTTGACCACAGTGGGTTGACCTTGGATTTATATTTGAATAACTGAGATCAGTTTTGTCACTTGAGCTACACTTTCCTCTTCCTTTGCACAGGTAATTAGGAAAAGGGCTATAAGTATGGCAGTTGGAGAGACACAAAAAGAAGAATTCAAAGGTTGACAGGGATGTGTGTTCATGTTATGAGGACAGGAGAATTTTGTTGTTTGATTTACTTATGATTAAAAAACCATGTTGGATACTGTTCTTTTATTTCCTTGAATCACCCTAGCTCCTTGCTCACATCCGACATAAAACCATAGCAAAACAATTGTGTCTTGCCCCCAAAACTAGGGATACAAAACTCCAAGTAATTACTACCTCCAATTATCATAAATATTGTAGCTGAGTTACTGTGCTGGCTGCGTCTCTGTGTGTGGTACATTCAGAGACAGCCCCTAAAGAGTGTGCCTCCTCCCAGAAGGGAATGGAAGAGCCATGACCCATGAAGTAACCCTGGGAGAAACATCAGAGAGTGGGTGCTTCCTGGCTGGAGAAGAGCAAAGATTTTGTTGGAGTCTGCAGCACCAGCAACTGTAAAGGAGATGCCATTTTACACTCCTGCAATAATAAAGACATAGTTTGTTATTACTAAACTGGTGCCTGTGTCATCATTCCACATTCTGTGCCTCCTGTGCTAACCCACCAAGAGGGAGACCACAGACTCACACAACAATATATAGAAGACAGGAAAGTCTGAGGCCCAGCAATTTCTATCTTCATGCAAAAATACAGGAAAATGAGCATTTTGGAATGGATTACCTGATCCTAATAACACAATCCTTAAACAATGCTGCAGAGAAAGAAATAAAATATCATGATTACAGTCTGGTTGATTAATGTAATTCCATGTGCAACTAGTCTGACCAGCTACTGGTAGCAGTAAAGGCTAGGTTCAATAAGTCTCTGGGAACTTTTCTAAATAAATATAAACTTTGGCTCAAACCCCCATGTAAAGCAATGCTCTCATTTCTGGCTTTAGAAAATGAAAATGTAACCTCCCTTTATAACTTTTCAAGTATATCTTCTGCACTCATAAGAACTCAGGAATTGTCTGTGATATGAAAGCCCCAAACCCACAACCACCATATATTTATATAAAATAAAATGAGGAAACCTTAAACATGCGTGAGGGGTATGGCCAACCCTGTAGTCATTCCTACCCACCTAAACCTCACTCATGACCCTGATTAAATGCCCCTGTCTGCTTCAGTTCAGTAAAATCAGCAACACTAGGTCCTAACACTGGGGGTCACCAAATGAAATTAATAGGCAGCAGGGTTAAAACAAACAAAAGGAAGTATTTTTTCACACAACACACAGTCAATCTATGGCACTCTTTGCCAGAGGATGTTGTGAAGGCCAAGACTATAACAGGGCTCAAAAAAAAACCCCACCTATAACAGGGCTCATGGAGGATAGGTCCATCAATGGCTATTAGCCAGGATGGGCAGGGATGGTGTCCCTAGCCTCTGTTTGCCAGAAGCTGGGAATGGGTGACAGGGGATGGATCACTTGATGATTACTTGTTCTGTTCATTCCCTCTGCAGCACCTGGCATTGGCCACTGTCCAAAGACAGGACACTGGGCTAGATGGACTTTTGGTCTGACCCAGTATGGTCATTCTTATGTTCTTATGTTTTACTTTGTTTCATCTCCACTGGTCAACTTACATAGAGTGGAGTCTACTCTGCCACTACCAGTCCAGTCTCTCAGAATCATGTCTGCTCTGCTGCTCCTGGTCTGGTTCTTCAAAATAAAGGCTGTGGTACTGAAAGTCCTGTCCTGCAGAATCCACTCCACCACTGCTGGCCAGGCCCTGCAGAGCCTGCTCTATAGAGAGTTCCAAATCTCTGGATGGGAAACTCAGAGCACAGGAGGATCCCTAGGCAGAGTCCTGACCCTTTGGATACTGCCCGGGTTTATCTAGAGCTAGTTTTTCCCCTTTCTACCATAGGAAGAAGCAAAGGGTTCCATCTCTCTAAGCCCTCTTCTTCTGGGGTTACATGTGCATGTGACCAAAGTTCCTCATATTCAAATAAATACATATGCTTCTCCCCCTCCCCCTGAAAATTAACAAAGTCAATAAAAGTTAGTCATACAAAGCAAGGTAGTATATCGCCTCCTTACATTAAGCTGTCTGCCTGACATCATTTACATATTCCTCAAGCCATAATAGGGAAGTGCCTATCTTCTGAAATGGGAATGCTCCCATTTGGTGGAATGTGTAATCTCTTTGAACCAGAGCTATTCATTTTATGAATTTTAAAATTTTGGTGCTGCAAAGTTTATAGTAGCAGTTTGCTTAGTGTTTTTAAATGTACTACATCATCATTTATAACAAAACGTCAGGTTTTTCTTTTTCTTCCTTTCTTCCTTTCTTTCTTTTGCTAATAATGCTTCGTTTGGCTGTTAAAAATCCCTAACATTGAACTGCAGTATTCTCAGGTCTACTACCCTGATTACTCTAACACTGGGGGCCAGAATTGCATCAGAAATATTGACTGACAAGAGAACAAGATTAATCCCTAGAAAGGACTTTGGAATGCTTGTCATTGAGGCATCCACTGTGGGCCTACTTGCCAACTTTCATTGGGACAACAGTATGGAATGAAGAATGGTCTGAAGCTGACATCAGAAACCATTCTCTTATAACTGACCCAACAATCTGTGTACCCGGCTTTGATGTGACACACTGCTTATGGGCCCTTCTGAACCAATTTTGAACAGGTCGGGATCAACACAGCCTCTACACTTGTGGCCAACGAGAAGATCCCACATGCGGCTGTAGCCAAAGCAGACAATGTCACACATCACTGACAGCTGCCCTCTCACCAGATATTTTATATTGGTCTGAGGTCTTTGCACTTCAGTGATGAGACTGCCACAAATTGGCTTGGCAAGCTCCACAGGCAATAAGAAGTGATTTTCTGAATGATCCGCAATGCTTAAATGGAGTACATTTTGAAGGTAATGCACATTTCTTATATCTTGTTAATGTATATTAATAGCTTAAAAAGAAACAAAATAGAAAGCACAGGCTGATCTAATATATCTAGATTATCTAGGATTTGAAGGCACTAGTTCTGAAATAGGTTTTTTTTAAGTTTAATATAAATACTCTTTAAAAAAAATGTCTTTTCCCCCCCAACCAATGTATCAAACTCCGACATCTGCATTGACACTCTTGATATGTAAGTGCTTGATGTACCTTGGTGTGCCAGCTACATGCTTTAGTGTAGCTGCAGGTGCAGGCATAGCCAGATATCTTTAGGGGAAACCATCCATCACTTACACATGCTTGATTATAAATCTGAATAGACCTAAAGAAGCAAAATTCTGCAGGTGCTTTGTGAACAATGAAGATGGCCTTTATGTGAAACCCCTCCAAAATCAGTGCCCTTCTCCCACCTCACTTCCACTCCTTCAAGAAAATAAATCATAGAGCGAGAGTGCAGTCTCCTGGATGATAATCCATACTCCTGCAAACTTGTACAACATGCTTATTTCTCCTTTCAGGGGACAGTTCTTGTAAATGCATTCTGGCATTGTTGATGAGTACAAACTGTAAGAATTAATATTAAAACATGAATTACTTCTGCACTGAATATGAATCAACATATTGACTGATTTTGCTAAAAGGAGATTTGCTTGGATGAAGGTTTCTGATGAATTAAAAATGAAGCTTCTTCATTATAGCCCAGCACCAGCTTATACCCCAATAGAAATGCAGTTTATATCCCCCCCCACACACATCATGGTAGAATGAAGAGAATTCCTTTTCCTAACTGACCCTTTATTAAAGGTATTATATTCAAGATTCGCTGTGAAAGATAAAAACAACAACCTTCACTTTCTGTTCTCTAAAGTATTAATGAGTCTTTGGCATGGGAACTAGTTTCCTCATTCACATGCTGTTGCAGCATGTTTGCTGTTCATTTGGAAATCTTGTAGTGTCTCAAGTATCACCTGGGAAATAAAGGTCTATGTCAGGTTTTATGAAGCCTGTATGTTTGATAAAAGTTGGTGATTGGATGTTGATGAGCTCATGGAACAAGCAGCTTTGAGTAGAGTCATAGGGATGTTTTCAAGGTGCAAATCTGACACAATAGGATTTGGAGGATGGAGCTTGTGCTACACAAACTGTAATTCTGGAAAAGCAAAAGCAAAGAAGATAACTCAAAAGTAAATCTCTTTTTACCCCAAACAACTATACTACACAATTTCACATATTGTCTCAGAACAATTCCAGGTTTTCCAAGATTTTGTGTAGAACTTTACATTACATTATAAAGTATTAAGTGAATCACATTATTTTACTTAATGAAACCTAGATATAAACTTACTTTGATTCACCTGCTAAGGAAAGAAGGAAAAGGTCAGTTCTGGCACTTCTTATGCATGAAAGTGCTCCCATTTATATTATTGGAATTACATGAAGTCTCAGTTCGGGAAAGCACTTGAGCATGTGCTTAGGTCCCACAGACTTCACTAATTTTCATAAACTATAATGAAATCTATCAAATATATTATTTGATTAATATTATTTGACCACCTCTGACTTTACACGGTAATGATGGCATACCTGGAGTTATAGTCTTGATATCATCATTCCAGGCCCAAATAATTTTGGAGGTTTCTCTACTAGTGATACAAAGAACAAAGTGTTATACATTTGTTCTCTACTGTCCTTGGAAGACAAGGACCTCAAAATCCTGCTATATAATGATAGTCAATCAGCACATTAGAGAATAAGGGTTAAGGTTATTACCTAATTTTCTGATTAGTATATCTTATTGTAAAATGATTGGGCCAAAACCTAGGCCCCATGATGGTAATTTTACACCCTTCCTGGCATAGGAGGCATAATCAGTGGAAACAGGAGGGTTAGGGTGTTCTTGTGTCCAGACAACCTCCTGCCTGTTATACTCATGGACAGCCAGTAGTTAGTCAGAAGTACTCTTCCTTACAGCATGGACTGGATCAGCCTTCATCTAGCCCCAAGATCATGGGCAGGTAAATGTGGCTTAAAGTCATCTTTGTATCCCTTTGGTCTTGTGCCAAGCACAGTTCAGCCATACTGGAGGATTTGTTCCATTATCTGTAACCACTGAAAACCGGTGTGTACCTCTGTGTTTCCAAAGCAGCCATCATCAGTCTTATGTACTTGTTATGCGTCTCCATCAACTGACTTTGTATTCTGTGGTAGTTTTTCTTGGTATTGCTCTTGTAGCAGTCACTTACTAGATTCAATTACATTTTGAGCACTAGGTAGTTATTCGTCCACCACACAGTGTGTGTGTGTACATGTGCATGTGCACGTGTGTTTAATAAAACATCGATAATCACTACACAAGGAAGTTGCAAATGCAGTCTTGCTGTTGGTATCTATAATTATAGTGACTAGATAAGGCTGTCTTATATAATTAGTGAAAGTGGGCCAAATATGCTTTAAAATCACAATGGCCTTTCCAGTTTGTGATCTGAACACATGCATTGGACTGTCATGTTCCTCTCTAATCTATTTTAAACCTGCCCTATGAAAGAATGGCTAAATAAAATAGAGCAACAACAAATAAAAACAAACACAATGATTCCTCCCTTGGTAAATTAAAAGGGAAGCTCAAAAAATGTTAATATAAGAAAGGAGAGACTTCAAATGGCTATCAGTTCTTCTTCTAGTCAGTGTTTTGTATTAACACCCACATCTTTTCTTATATTTTGTAATAATCCTGAGGCAGGATTGAAACCAATACCAATGAATGGAGAAAGGTAAAAGAACAAACTTACCCTCCCAGCTACCTCTGAGTAAAAGGAAACATTTTAAAACGCCTGCAGCTCAGTTAAGAGCCTGACTTGAAAGGTACAGAATCAAGTACTGGTATAAAAGAAATTTGTCCTTTAGATTCCCTTTAGGAAGCCATTATATCCCAAGGCTAATCAATTTCTTGAGCAGTCGGATAATATTTTATCACATTGGCAAAGTGGATGTTGCCTAAATTTTATTCAGTCTTTTCATCCATAACAATATAGTACAGCTTGTAGGGTCACTCTATGAAGCAGGAATGTCTGTACAGCTTTGAATAGTATTGGATACGGGCAGTCTGCACACACTTTTCCCATAGGCTTGTAAATTATATTGTATTGATTATTATTATTTATTTAGGACAGAGACTCAAACTGATGGTCAATCAAGTGGTTCTTCAACTGTGGTCTTCAATTCTATCTACCTGTGGGTTTTATATTGCCACCTATAACTATAGTAGCTGAGTGCCTTCTATGTATAATCAACAGCAGTAGTGAAATCCTTCCTGGAGTTCATGGAGTCTCTGATACTTCTTCCTATTCAGGGGCAAAACTCCACTTCAGTGTAGAGGTTTTGATGTTCATTTTTTGTTGGTGGTAAGTGTTTAGGAAGGGGGAGTCAGTGCTGTGAATGTCATTCTTAAATGGAAAGACTTATTCAAAGAGGAAAGTTTTCCAGCGGATTGTTTCTCAAACTGTAGAACATTTGCTGCTATTCTGCATAGACCTGTCTCATCACATGGTGCTAACTCTGCTGCTGCTTTCCAGTTGCTAATTGCTTTAAATGATTTCCTAATATTATTTTGCCATGTAATCAACTTGTTCAAAAGCCACAGGTCTGTTGCATGAGCATGAATTGAAGCAAAGATGGAGCAAGCAATTCTGAATAGGCAAAGCGTCTATGAGAAAATTGCTGTATTGAGTTGTGCTCGACACTGTAAAAAAACTGATTGAAGTGAAGACATAGAAAATGGCTTGCAAAAATAATCACAAGATTTTAATGGCCTTAGAGAGTTATTTAAATATGTGTGCTGCAGGAGTCTGGTTTTCCCCAGGATGATAATCTATGACCCTTAATTCAAAACGTCTTGTAGACCACTTAGGGGGGTGGGTTCTTTAGTAGACATTGTCTTAACAGATACAAAGGAACTGATCACAAAATTATAATTTAATGATCAGAATCACAAAACCATTGTGATTTTAAAGAATGTCTGGCCCTCTTTTGGTAATTATATGAGACAATCTTCTCTAGTCATTATAAGACACCAATGGCAAGACTTTGCATTTTCAACCTCCTTGTGAAGTAATTATCAAAGTTTTATTAATTTGTCTACCTGCAACTTCCAGCTATTTGTTCCCCTTGTAGGTACTTATAGACTGTAATCAATTCCCCCCCTTAGCCTTCTCTTTTTTAAGATAACTAGATTGAGCTATTTGAGTCTATCACGCTTTCTAATACTTCAGTCATTCTTGAGGTTCTTCTCTGGCCCCGCTCCAGTTTATCTACCTGCTTCTTGAATTGTGGACACCAGAATTGGACCCAGTACCCCCATAGTGGTCGCACAAGTGCCATTTTAGAAGTAAAATAACCTCTCTGCTCCTACTTGAGATTCCCCTGTTTAAACATCCCAGCATTTCATTAGCTCTTTTGACTGCAGAGTCACTCATGTTCAGCTGAATATCCACCATGATCCCCAAATCTTTTTCAGTCACTGAATGATCACAATGGTCCCTTCTTGCCTGGGAATCTATGCATAATTAGAGGTGTGAAAAAGTTTGCTTACAACTTTTGATCAAAAATTGTCATTCTTGTCTTTTCCGGAATTTCACATCCCTGCACATCACTTTTCTGTGAAAGTGTGAGCAATGGTTATTCATTTTGTTTTTGGAACATGAAAACACAGGCACACAGAAATGTCTTTTAATCATAATTTCACACTGACAAAATTTTGAGTAGAAGCAGAAGAGTGATGTGACCAACAATTTTTGGCTATAAGGAGAAAGGATTTCAGGATTAGACCCTCACAATATAATCTACCAAGATTATAGTAAAGGGTTTTTTTTTTAAAATACATTAGATTATACAATATACACCTCTACCCCGATATAACACAACCCGATATAACATGAATTCGGATATAACGTGGTAAAGCAGCGCTCCGGAGGGGTGGAGCTGCGCAGTCCGGTGGATCAAAGCAAGTTCGATATAACGCGGTTTCACCTATAACGCGGTAATATTTTTTGGCTCCAGAGGACAGCGTTATATCAGGATAGAGGTATATATCATTGTCCTTGGTTCCAAATATAATTCTTCACTAATATAATTCACCCTAAATATATTTATCTGAAACAGAACCCAAGAAAAATGTATAGTTCATGATGTGACCTTGAGCTGACTCTGTTCTCTGAAAAATGTAAGCTTAGATTTGGAGTTTGACTATTTCTGGCTGTCAGTAAACAGTGGTAAGAAAGATAAAGTGAATAAAAAACAGTAGCACCTTGAAGACTGTCTGTCTAATATTTCATTTATTGTAGGTAGGAGATATGTAGTTGACATAGTTTTATATATAAGCTGTATATCATCCACATAAAACACTGTTGACTATTCAGCATAAGAGGACGTGCCCAAGGTGAATTGGAAAACCTTTCTAGTCATACCAGTTTGTAGAGTGTAGATACTTTTTTCCAAGAGCTGACAGGCCAAATAAAGAGTTAGTCATTTAAGTTTATTCATCAATTCACTCTCCAAGACATTCAAGGGCAATAAATTGAGCTAAGAAAAGGCAAACTCCCTGAAGTTACTTTGTATCTGGGTGTACATCTTCTTTTCTCAGTCTTTTTGTAATTCTTCAGGAGAAGAAGAAGAAGTAGTACAAAAAAAAAGTGTGCATGTGGGGGAAAGCATTACAAATGAACCAGAAATGTGAGAAAGAATGATCTGTTGCGACAAGCCTACATTCAGACAACAGTGATATAAGTTCCTATTTCAATCTTACCTTTCTAGAGCCAAGTCCAGAATCACCCTCATTCCATCCTCAAGGAAAGGACATATCTATTGCAGCAATATTTATAATGAGCCCATGTAGCACTGCAGAACAAAGTAGTAACGTTGAAGACGCACTGAAGCCTCCATTAAATTACTCTTTAGAAATTTCAACTTGAGGATGAGTAAAGTAGCCTGAAGTAGTTTTCTATGGTAAAGACATCTAATAAATCACTATAGCCACTGACACAACCCCAAACCAAAGAAAATAAATACCCAGAGCGTCTCCCCTGGATCTGTGCAATGAAGGGAGCTTGTGTGTGTGATTGTGATGCCTGGAGAAACTCTGTTGATTAAGGGAGCCTCAGATAGGAAGGGGAGAGGAAAGAGGGACGGGCTGAGGGGACTCACGTTGTTCACTCACTAGCCCCAAAAGACATACTGAGGGATGTTAATAAACCCTGTTAATGCAGCCCAAACTGTCAGGGAAGCTTTAAGAAACTCAACCATGGCTGAGCATCTGACCCTATGCATGTCATTACCTTTCCAAGCACCCTTGGTATATCTTAATGTGATGGATTATGGAACACTATATTACATTGTTCTTTCTAAATAAGAATAAATGTGCTCTTTCAAGGTTGGGAGGAAAGCAAATTTGGGATATTATAAGTTTATTATTTGACATCTTATTCATGAAATCTTTCAAAAAATATCTTTTCATAAGATCATACCGACTGTAGCTCAAAGTTTAATCTCTTAATCAAGAATTTGTGGTAACAATAATTTCTATAAGAATAAAAAATAATTATTTTAATATAAAAGCTCTCTTTTGTTAAAAAAAGAGGTATTTGAAATACATGTTTTCATTAAGGGTCAGAGCCTCAGCTGGTGTCAGTACACAGTAAAGCTATGCTGATTTACACAAGCTGAGGATCTGGTGCTATGTGTGCCAAACAGCAGTAACGACTGAAAGTAAAATTCTATAAAAATGTACAGTACAAACATATAAAAATAAATGTAGCTAAACTTTATGCCAAAGGTATCTATTTATATTTTGGTGACTGAAATATATTGGGTCTGATTCTGCCACACGCAGTCATGATGAAAAGTATTTTAGTCCCTAGGAAACCCCATTAAAATCGAATTCAGCTACCTCTAAACATGAAGAAAGGTGGCAGAACTGGGTCCATTATTGTTAGTGATTTGAAAACAGTTTTAAGGATAGCTATTTTTAGCTTACAAGAGATATTTAACCCCAATACACCTCTACCCCGATATAACGCTGTCCTCGGGAGCCATAAAATCTTACCGCGTTATAGGTGAAACCGCGTTATATCGAACTTGCTTTGATCCGCCGGAGTGCGCAGCCCCGTCCCCCCGTAGCACTGCTTTACTGCGTTATATCCGAATTTGTGTTATATCGGGTCGCGTTATATCAGGATAGAGGTGTAATATAAAAAATGAATACTTGTGAAGACGTGTCACAAAGTTTAATAGAAAAGCTATGGAATAGACTTTTCCCCCTCAAAAATTGTGTAATGAGCTTCATATCAAGGAAGCAATGTGTTATATGCCAATATAATATATGTCAATATTGTTTTAATGATTATGTATTCTTGTATGGAAGACAAAATGTTGTCTTCCTTATTCGATCATTGTAAACATATTAAAAAATGCTGTGTTAGGAAATTTCATAAATGGCATAAGAAATATTTTATATATTGTTTTAAGTGAAAAAAATATGTAGTGCAATTATACACCCGATATAGAATTCTATAAAATTAGTAACAAAAATAATATAAACTATATCACTCTCTTCAATTCTATAGGTTTAAGAGTATTTTCTACACAATTTGATTACTTTTCTGTACACACTATTGATTTGATTTCTAATGAATTCTATACAACTTTTCCATAAGGAGTAAGTGTCCAAACACCAGGGCGGTTAATGAGGTTAATGATTTGCATTCATATATGGAAATGACTGAAATGCCACACATGAAACATTATAACTTCACTTTAGAAAAAGATGGGCAGGAAAGGAGCAAGCCCTTGTTTAAATACAGAGATAATTTAATAAGTAACAAGCACGGCAAAAAACCCTATGAATCACATGAAACATAAATGGATTTTGATTTTTCACACGGATGTGCCATCAACTGAAAACTGTACTGTCAATTCCATAACAATACCCAATGTAAGAGGTGATGTTATACTCTGATGCACCCCAGAACTGCAATCCCAAAATAACAACACAACAAAGCAAGACACACAGGCAAGTTGTCAATCAAAAGATGTAATGACCATGAACTGGTTAAATCAGCAACAGTCTGAGGAAACCATAATAACAGTGTGAAAGGCAGATATGTAGCAGCAGACCTGGAGTAGCTGCACACACTCACACACACACGCACACACACACACACATGAACGGCCATACTGGGTCAGACCAAAGGGTACATCTAGCCCAGTATCCTGCCTTCCAACAGATGCTCCGGAGGGAATGAACAGAACAGGTCATCATCAAGTGATCCATCCCGTCGCCCATTCCCAGCTTCTGGCAAAGAGAGGCTAGGGAAACCATCCCTGCCCATCTTGGCTAATAGCCATTGATGGACCTATCCTCCATGAATTTATCTAGTTCTTTTTTGAACCCTGTTATAATCTTGGCCTTCACAACATCCTCTGGCAAATAGTTCCATAGGTTGACTGTGTGCTGTATGAAGAAATACTTCCTTCTGTTTGTTTTAAACCTGCTGCCTATTAATTTCATTTGGTGATCCCTAGCTCTCTTTATAGACTTCAATCATATCTCCCCTTAGTCATCTCTTTTTCAAGCTGAAAAGTCCCAGTCTTATTAATCTCTCTTCACATGGAAGCCGTACAAACCCCTAAACATTTTTGTTGCCCGTTTCTGAACCTTTTCTAATTCCAATATATCTTTTTAGAAATGGGGTGATCACATCTGCATGCAGTATTCAAGATGTAGGCATACCATGGATTCATATAGCGGCAATATGATATTTTCTGTCCTATTAGCTATATCTTTCTTAATGATTCCCAACATTCTGTTTGCTTTTTTGACTGCCACTGCACATTGAGTGGATGTTTTCAGAGAAGAACCACAATGACTCCAAGATCTTTTTTTTGAGTGGTAACAGCTAATTTAGACCTCATCATTTTATATGTATAGTTGAGATTATGTTTTTCAGTGTGCATTACTTTGCATTCATTAACATTGAATTTCATCTGCCATTTTGTTGCCCAGTCACCCAGTTTTGAGAGATCCTTTTGTAGCTCTTCATAGTCTGCCTGGGAGTTAACTATCTTGAGTAGTTTTGTATTATCTGCAAATTTTGCCACCACACTGTTTAGCCCCTCTTCCAGATCATTTATGAATATGTTGAATAGGACTGGTCCCAGTACAGACGCCTGGGGGACACCACTATTTACCTCTCTGCATTCTGAAAACTGACCATTTATTCCTACCCTTTGTTTCCTATCTATTAGCCAGTTACCAGTCCATAAGAGGACCTTCCCTGTTATCCCATGATAACTTACTTTGCTTAAGAGTCTTTGGTGAGGGACCTTGTCAAAGACTTTCTGAAAATCTAAGTACACTATATCCACTGGATTCCCCTTGTCCATATGCTTGTTGACGCCCTCAAAGAATTCTATTAGATAGGTGAGGCATGATTTCCCCTTACAAAAACCATATTGACTCTTCCCCAACAAGTTATGTTCATCTATGTGTCTGAAAATTTTGTTCTTTACTATAGTTTCAACCCGCTTGCCCAGTACTGAAGTCAAGCTTATTGGCCTGTAATTGCCAGGATCACCTCTAGAGCCCTTTTTTTAAAATGGCATCACATTTGCTATCTTCAAGTCATTTGGTACAGAAGCTGATTTAAATGATAGGTTACAGTTAGTAGTTAGTAGTTACAGTTAATAGTTATGCAATTTCACATTTGGGTTCCTTCAGAACTCTTGGGTGAATACCATCTGATCCTGGTGACTTATTACTATTTAACTTATCAATTGGTTCAAAAATCTCCTCTAATGACAGGTCAATCTGGGGCAGTTTTTCAGATTTGTCACCTAAAAAGTATGGCTCAGGTTTGGGAATCTCCCTCATATCCTCAGCCGTGAAGACCGATACAAAGAATTCATTTAGTTTCTCCACAATGGCCTTATCATCCATGAGTGCTCCTTTAGCATCTTGAATGTCCTGTCGCCCCATTGGTAGTTTAGCAGGCTTCCTGCTTCTGATGTACTTAAAAAAAATTGCTATTACTTTTTGAGTCTTTGTCTAGCTGTTCTTCAAATTCTTTTTTGGACTTCCTAATTAAATTTTTACACTTTATTTGCCAAAGTTTATGCTCTTTTCTCTTTTGCTCACTAGTATTTAACTTCCATTTTTTAAAGGATGCCTTTTTGCCTCTCACTGCTTCTTTTACTTTGTTGTTTAGCCACGGTGGCTCTTTTTTTAATTTTCTTACTATGTTTTTTAATTTGGGGTATGCATTTAAGTTGAGCCTCTATTATGGTCTCTTTCAAAAGTTTCCATGCAGCTTGCAGGGATTTTACTTTTGGTGCTGTGCCTTTTAACCTCCTTATTTTTGTGTAGTTCCCCTTTCTGAAAATAAATGTTACAGTGTTGGGCTGCTGTGGTGTTTTTCCCAACACAGGGATGTTAAATTTAATTATATTATGGTCACTATTAGCAAGCGGTCCAGCTATATTCACCTCTTGGATCTGATCCTGTGCTCCACTTAGGACTAAATCAAGAATTGCCTCTCCTCTTGTGAGTTCCAGGACTAGCTGCTCCAAGAAGCAGTCATTTAAGGTGTCAAGAAACTTTATCTCTGCATCCCATCCTGAGGTGACATGTTACCAGTCAATATGTGGATAGTTGAAATCCCCCATTATTATTAAGTTTTTTATTTTAATAGCCTCTCTAATCTCCCTGAGCATTTCACAGTCATTATCCCCAATCTGGTCAGGTGGTTGGTAATATATCCCTACTGCTATATTCTTATTATACAAGCATCGAATTACTATCCATAGAAATTCCATGGTACTGTGTGGTTTATTTAAAAATTTTAATTGATTTGACTCTACGCTTTCTTTCTCATATAGTGCCACTTCCCCACCAGCACAACCTGTTCTATCCTTCCCAAATATTTTGTACCCTGGTATTATTGTTTCCAATTGATTATCCTAATTCCACCAAGTTTCTGTGATGCCTATTATATCAATATCCTCAATTAATACGAGGCACTCTAGTTCACCCATCTTATTATTTAGACTTCTAGCACTGGCATATAAGCACTTTAAAAACTTGTCACTTTTTATCTGTCTGCCATTACATGATGTAATTGAATGAATTTTTTTTTTCATTTGACTGTTTCTCATCAGATCCTAGCTGTATTTTATCATCTTCCATCCTCTCATCCTTATTAGGACATAAGTAATCTCCATTTATAGATCCTCTCCTAAGGGATGTCTGGACCACGTGCTCCTCCGCACCTGTCAGCTTTCCCCCAGCCCTTAGTTTAAAAACTGCTCTACGGCCTTTTTAATTTTAAGCGCCAGCAATCTGGTTCCATTCTGGCTTAGGTGGAGCCCATTCTTCCTGTATAGACTCCCCCTTCCCCAAAAGTTTCCCCAGTTCCTAATAAATCTAAACCTCTCCTCCCTACACCATCATCTCATCCATGCATTGAGGCCCTGCAGTTCTGCCTGTCTAACTGACCCTGCATGTGGAACTGGAAGCATTTCAGAGAATGCTACCATAGAGGTCCTGGACTTTAATCTCATTCCGAGCAGCCTAAATTTGGCCTCCAGGACCTCTCTTCTATCCTGCCCTATGTCATTGGTACCTACATGTACCACGACCACCGGCTCCTCCCCAGCACTACACATAAGTCTATCTAGAGGTCTCAAGAGAACTGCAGCCTTCGCACCAGGGAGGCAAGTCACCATGTGGTTCTGTCAGTCATTGCAAACCCAGCTATCTATGTTTCTAATGATCGAATTGCCCATTACTAATACCTATCTCTTCCTAATGACTGGAGTTCCCTCCCCCGAAGAGGTATCCTCAGTGCAAGAGGATACCATAATATCATCTGGAAGGAGGGTCTCAACTATGGGGTCATTTCTTTCTGTTCCAGTTGGATGTTCTCCTTCCCTGGGACTTTCATCTATCTCAACAGTACAGAAGCTGTCAGACCGGGAGTGGGACCATTCTACTGTGTCCTGGAAAGTCTCATCTATGTACCTCTCTGTCTCCCTCAGCTCCTCCAGTTCAGCCACTCTGGTCTTCAAACCCCGTATATAGTCTCTGAGGGCCAGGAGCTCCTTGAACCAAATGCACATATACGCCACCTGCCCATAGGGCAGGTAATCATACATGGTGCATTTGTTATACCAATAAAATAAAAACCAGCAGGATCTTATTAAGAGGGATAAGGCAAAGATGCCACATTTATTGTAAATATAATGATAAAGCAAAAGATAAAAGTAAACAACGTTGTTTGACTACTTATTACTTATACACACACACATACATATATATATATAGAGAGAGGGAGAGAGATTCATTCACACAATCATTCATTCAAGTTCTGTATAGGTGTTATAGTTACCAGCCTAGAAGTTGCTCATGCCAAGTTACTGGCCAGGTAGCTTGGTCATGAGGATGGAGCAGAGTCTGTGTCAGATGCATCTGATGCTCCTGGATGCTGGCAGAGAGACTCAAAGTCATCAGTCTTTAAAGTCCATTTTTATAGGAATTAATTCCTATGTTAGTTTATGGGAGCTGTTTCATCCTGCTGTTGCTGACTCAATCAGCAGATGGCACACATTCTTGTCCAAAGTGGCACATTCCTGGTGGCTCCACATTGTCCAAAGTTTGTGTTTCTCATCCTTCCAGGTGATGGGGTGGATCCCAGTTTACCCTCCGGGGGTTTCTGGTTATCCACTTGACACATTCTTCGGCCGATGGATACTTTCTTTCTAGGCTGGCACCTCCCTAACCATCCATGTATATCAAGCATTCATCAGCATACATTCCATACCTTAACCATATTTTAATTTACTGTCTCCACCACTTTCAGAGTGTGTGCTAATTCATTTGAGGCTCCCAGCCCTTTAATCACAGAGGGCGGGGGGGTCTGTCCTAGGAGCCCTTGAATGAAGTGAAAGTCACTTAACAGCTTACAGTGTTTGTTTACATTGTATCAATTACTTCAAGAACAAAGTCACTTAACTTGTTTGTAAGTTTTACATAGTAGTAAAGTATCTTTCACAGGATAGATCTAATCAATGGTTTCTACAGACAATAGCTTACAAGTTTTAACAGAAGACCCAAGAGATTTTTGTACTTGGTGAAACTGGATTTTAAAGTGTGTGGGATTTAAAGTGTGTGGGACAAATTATGAGGGGGTCACTGTCACTTGGGGGAATCACTGTTAGTACCTTCTTTAATATTCCTACAGGCTCTTCATCTAGTCTCAGTTTCCCTCCTCCACCAACACTGCAGCTCAGCCTGTGGCAGCCACCCAACATGGAAAATTTTAGTCAAAACAGATAAAGTTTGGCAAAACTGAAATCAAGGTCTTAAAATGGGATTTGCTAGGCAACCTTAATAATAGGTGGCGCTACCAGCTCTGCCTATAGAGAACGAGTGTTGCAATTCTCTCTACAGTCATTGTTATCTTTCCTTTCAAGAACTTCCCATTGTTATTGTTGGTTTCTCCTGTTGATACCATTAAGAATATTAGATCAAACCCCAAAGAGCCTTTATGTGATAAGAGGGGATCCACACAGATAGGAGCTGCTAATTTAATTGAATTCCCAGCTCCCTATACCCCATCCTGATCAGCCCATTTTGTATTCCTGTCCTTCTTTCTCCCATGCACTAGAGCCGTGTACAATCACTTATAGTTATATTGATCCTTGTGCAATTCCATTAGGCACATCCCAGAGGATTGAAAGGGGGTTCTTATCCTTTTAAAAGGACAAAAAATAATTACACCTTAATGGGTGATTACTGCAGGAGTCTCCTTCTTCCTTCCAACGATATAATTGCTCTGGGGTGGAGAACTATTCAGTCTCTCCCAGACTCTCCCAACCCAGTTTCAGGGTTGTGAGTGTTTGAGGATTATCTGTGGTTCATGGAGCCCTGTTCATTATCTCTCTGGCTGACAAAGAAAAGCTGTTCAGTACTCTCCCCAGTATCATTCTCCAATGCCAGATGTCAGCCTGAACTGTCAATGACTGCACACTGGGAATGGGCCAGGAGAGAAACTGGGTGGTTGTATAAGTTGAAGGAGTGAGGATATTTCTGCTCCCTTCAGGGTATAGTTAGGTGTCTATAGCTCTGGAGCTAAGAATCCTGGAAGCTCTTCAGCTTTTTCCTGAAATTGATTAAAACAAAAATAATGATTCCCTCACATTTTGGTGATGTTGCCCTTAATATTTTCTCAGAGTTGTTCCTCTCATGGAACTTCTCAAAAAGTCTGTTGCTGTGTGACAAGGAAGTTATCTCCTGTGTCAAAGACTTTAAATGTGCAGAAATAGGACCATCTTAATTATGGATTCATTTAAAATGATAATAGAAATGATCTAATAGAGTTAGCAACTGAAGGACCAAACTAATATCTTCTATGACATTTCACTGTGAAGAAAGATGGTGCCATCTATCATCTTCCCGAAAGCAGTTATGAAGAATGATTTCTGTTGCTAAATTGCATAAACTTGTCACACACAGACACATTACAACACAGCTTGTATCTGAATTTGACATTAGAGTGACTTTGAAATTTATAGGCCAAAAAGGAACAGATGTATCCATTAAAGCATAGAGGTACAGCTGTATACTGTACTGAAGCTATGTAAAAACACCCAATGACTATACCTATTATCACTACCCCCTTGAAGCTAACAAAGTGCATTGTGTATATGCTGCACTACAGAGTGACAAGAAGACATTTTACAATATGAAATGCAGGTTAATGTTTAGGAACATATAGCATGATTCAAACAAAAATCTGATAAATGCTATCAGATTTCAAAAATAGCTATTACCTTATCTGAGAGCATACAAGGGAAATTTACTATGACCATTACTCAATCATGATTTATTCATTGTATTATAACATATGAGAAATGGTTGACATGTAAATTTATACCAGGAGTCTCAGCTATGACGTTTTCCAGAGACATGGCTTGCCTGACCTCGTTGTGGAAATTATATCAGAGATGTAAGTGATGCACATCTTAGTGATGCACTAAACTTAGGAAAAGCCAGGCTCAAGAAAAGATGGGAGCTGTAAATAACTGAGTTGCAACTTCAGTTGGAGGTTGTCTGGAGAAAGGCTACCTGAACAAACTGGAGACTGCTAGTGAAAACTCCCAAAGGACAAGCAGTAGTAAGTGCCAGTAGGAAACACTGTGGGATAAATAATTGAATTAAATCTCCCCTTCTTGTTAGCAAAATTAAAGGGTAATAATGCTCCTTAACTCTTTTAAAAACTTATTTCTCCTCTTTGTGAGCAATGCCCAAGCTGTTCTCTTTGAGAAGAAGTTTCTCCTTTATCCTTATTGATTTCCACTAAGAAATTAATTATTGATTGATCGGGACACAGATGAATGAAAGACAGACACAGAGATGGATTTAAGTAGTAGGCCATAACTTTATTAATTTAACACTATGAAGGGAGGAGGTGCTATCAGCTCACTGCCCCTCACATACTTGCCACTTAATGAGTCAATTCAGGGTTACAGGGCTCCCACCATATAACCAAATAACTCGAGGTAGAGCCTCTTCATCTTAACCCCTAGAACTCAGCTCACTTCTGATTCCTCTCATCCTCACCTTACAAAAGTAGAAGAGAAGTACCAAGCAAAAAAGTCCACCAGCTACATCCTGGGCCTTATTTACTGCTGGGAACTGGACCATTTAGCTTTCATCCACACTGGACAGCAGTCACTGGGAATACCAGTAAATAGATTGATCTCCTACCTCCACTTCTCACCCTACAGACTGATATATATTTCCTGTCTAATCCAATCCTAAAGTCTCCTAGTGTCAGCCCCTCAATCTGATAAATGCACTCCAGCATCCCTAAAGTGCTCAGGCACATTGTACTGGATATTCCTGTGTGAGAACACTGGAGCCACCAATGCCCAAAGAGATTCTGGTAACCTTACAGTTCACATTCTTCCAGGCCCTATTCCCATAAATTGGCTTGACAGCTCCCTGCCATACTTGCCTCATGACCATTTCAGGCCAGAAAAATCTCATGCTCAGCCATGGCTGAGCCACATTCCTCTGAATCCTAACTCTCATATTTACTTCAGTGCAGGCCCCTACGATCATTTCCCCATAGTTAAATAGCCAGGCTATTACTGAGTGAATTCTGTTTACCCATCAACAACTGCAGAGGAAGAATGAGCTGATCCCACAACATACCCTTTCTCCTATAACACCGAAGATGGACAGCCACAGTCTCAACCTGGAAGCTCAGCTTCAGTGAAGTGGAGACAATAAACATAATGTAAGGGGAGGATTATTTGAAAATTGTATTTTATTTGTGAGATCTGTAAAAATCTTGGCTGCCATTTTGGATTCACTTCTGGGAGGAGTGGGACATATAGTTGCTTTAAAGCTTTCTTTCTGGCCTACAGAGCTTCTCTTTGGAAGTCTTTTTGTCTAATTACACACCAAAAATGTTAAAAATACATTAAGTTTGCAAAGCTGTACACTCTAAAGTTAGGAAATGCCAGTCTTCAGAGTGCCTGTGTACACTTAATTTGGACCCATTGTGCATATGCCTTATGAATTACACAATTTTTAATTACATGATCACATATTATTTTTCCCACAGTGCCCCTGCCTCATTCAGTGCACAGGATGGATGGTGCTTGTTAATGAGCAGCTAGTCCACATTTTATTTTGTCTTCATTGTTTATGAGGCCCTATTTATTGCAGTGTTCTGAAGACAGAATTGTTAATTTCTTCATGGGATTTTCTATGGTGCTTATCACTATAGTATGAAGCTCAGCTGTGAACTGGCTGCACAATATGGGCAATGAACTGAAAAGTGCCTGTAAATCCATACATCAGCCTTGTTTCTGATGTCTCCTGCAATAAAAAACAGATACATTCTTCACTTGCCTCTGTAATCCATGAGTAGGGCCATATAATAGTCCAATTTCCAACACCCATTTAACTGAACACTCTGTGAGTCAAAACCCTCCAATGCTGCAGCTGTCACTGCACTCATCCTGAAGAAATCTGTCCAAAGTTTTGCCAGATTAAGAGCCAAGTAGCTCTAAAGCGTTTCTCATTACCCCATCAAACAGCACCTAGTCAGATAGCTACCATCCCCACATACAAATAGAGGGTCTAGCTCCTGCATACATATGGCTTCACAAGTGCTTTTAGCACTCATACCCATTCAGCATTCTCTTAGCACCTTGTGATCCCTTTCCCAGTTTGATCAGCATTTTAATAGCTTAATGTTCAAGGATACAGCTCCTTGTTTAAACTGCCCATGTGCCAATTCCAGTGCACATCTGGAGCTGTCATCTTGATGCCTGTGGCACAACTTCACTAACCCTGAAGTTCAAATAGACCGAGGGTTTCCTTAACTCTAATCTATGAACTCAACAAAACCAGATCTGTCTCAATCTGGAATATTCTTGGGGCAATGGAGTTGCCCTCAAATCTTAATGTCACCATGGTTCCACAAACACTGAGGCATCATCTATGCAAGTCAGCTGGTCCTAGCTCCCAGAATGTATCATCCTGAAATTAAGACAGAGTCTCGGCAATGCCATTATCTATGCCAGAAATGAGCACTGCACAGAAAAATATGTTTAACAAAAGCAATGAAATACTAATTCCCTTACCAGCCATATTACCTGTGCTGACTTTTCTGACTGTTGATTAATGATTTGAACAACTGCCAGGCCATCACACAAGAAACTAACTCATTTGTTTATAAGTTCCTTACTACAAATAATGACTGCCAGCATTATTGAGGGGGGAGGAAGAAAAGTAATATATCTCTTATTATACTGTGCTCTCTCCACTCCTCAGGCCATCTCTGTGCACACCAATTCCCATGGTAATTGCCTACAATACTATTTTCCCCAGAGGCATCAGATTGTATTTGTAGCTCCGGTCACAGCATCCAAACAAATTGCCAAGCTGATACCCCATTAAACTACTATAGAAATGTTTTACAGACCCCCAAACTTTTACTCCTTTCTTTGGTCATACAAACAAAACGATGAGGCTTCTCAAATCCAGAGGTGACATCCACCAAAATGCCCTACCTGATGTCACCACCCAACATGCCCCTTATTTCCTGTAACTGTTGCAGCACTTTTGATAGGCTTTTGATTCAATGCATCAAACAAGTTTGTGGTATCTGATGAAGCAATTCAGCCTCCTGAGATGACAGTGTCATTGTTTGTCTATAATGGAACAGAAAGCTGCATTCAAGTAAATGGCAGATGCACAGCATGTTTTCCTAACTCCACAGGTGTTTGGCAAGGTTGTCTTCTGTCACTATCATTGTTCTGTATCAGTAATGACTGTTTGAAGGATAAGTTTTAGGAGGCAGCTTTCAGTGGCACTGAGTTGAAGGCCATTCTGCTTCAAAATCTCAAATACAACAATGACTTTGTCACAGTTCAGGGCAACTATATTCCCCCATTATGGTCCAGCGAGGGCATCCACTCTCAGACTTCTGGCTCTCTAGCAGTTGCTTCTCTTGGGTGGAGACCTGCATCTCTCTCCCTCCTGAATGGGGGGGGAGGGAGATATTTCCAGGCTGTATAGTTCCCTGCCTTCAGTGTGTTATTCCCAGAAAAGGGCAGTCTGCCTCAGCATGCCAGCTCGCTTTTTCTTCAGAGACTAACAGTGTAATTGCCCACAGTTATAAGTTACCACATAGCTCTTTCTAAAGAAGCCTATGTTATCCGTAAGGTAAAAGCACTAGAGAGGATACATTCACAACAATAATATAAAGTACATTCATGCTAAGAAGCTTACCAGAGATCACCCCCTCTAATATGGGATCTTGCAGGAATAGTCCTTCAACACCCTAGCCCAGGGGTTTCTCTGCGGTTTCAAGACCATCACAATTTTTGCTCAGAACAAGAACCCAGTCCTATGGCAAGTCAGTAGTCCAAAGGCCTCCCAAACTTTCCCTAAGGATTGGGTTCATCCATCGACCAGAGGTCTTGTCCATTTGCTGGATCAGAACAAAGCCCTGAGTTAGTTTACCACTAGGTTATTTATCCCAACATCCTCTCTTAGTCTGCTGGTCTCTAAGGAATCCAGTTTGAACCTTTAAAGCACTCATGTACTGGTAATCAGCCTGACAATGGGTCGTCTACCCAGGCTGAAGCTTCAAAGGGCTAATAACTGGAGGAATTACATTATGCGACAAAGTCAGACCTGACAGTTCTGCAAGAGTGGCTGAAGGCAAGTGTTGCAGTCTTAGAATAGTTAAAGCTCTTTTTCCTATGAACTGAAAAAGGTTACCTCTGGTTAATTATGGACATCTAAATTTAATTTAGGGCAGCCTGTGACCTTAAAAACCTCCTTCAGTGAGAGAGAAAAAAGAGGAAGAATGAGAAGCAAGCTGCAGAAGGCTTGTGTAAACGGAGGGGGAAAGGCTTCTCCTAGGTCAAGAGCTGTTATACCCTATAAGGGGAAATCTTGTATTTATTTCCATTGGAGAGGGTGCCTTGATCCACAGTGTAGCTGGGACCAGAGTGGGTTAGAGAGAGTGGCTTGTGATTGGTAGCTGACATAAGAAGAGGCAGTAGTTCAGTGACAGTTAGGAAATGTAACTTTTTTGTTTTTTGTTTAAAGAAGCCTTTGGGACGACTCTAAGGCTACCGTGTAAAATACTGTAAATAAACCAACATAAAATATTAAATCTCTGGAGAGGTATGGATTTCCCCCCAGTCCTCCCACTGCCAGAGGGAAAAATGTTGCCCTTATGTGCCAAAATACATGAATTTGTCACAGTTAGTATACCCCCTCCTCATAGAGAAGTTAAACACAATCTTACAATAACACATAAACAATTGCATTTTTAATACAATGGACCCCAAAGGTATTAAACTTAATTTAGTAAGGTTTAATTGTATTCAGTAAGCTTTATCCAAGATATTGCATATCTGTCACAATTACCTTGTTGGCTCAGTTTAGTGAACTGCTGCAGCTGATGGCTGGGCAAGAAGTAGTGCACATTGATCTTTTATCTGGTTATTAATTTGGGTAAAACTAAGTCTCTGGCCATTACCATCAAGAGGTTTCAGCTCCAAATTATAACCAGTTCACTATTAACCTGTCCGGGCAGAACATCAAGCATATGGTAATTGTCAAACATGTGGGCAGTCTCATAGACAGCTCTGGAGGATTGTAAGGAACATAGGCTATATCTGGATTTAAACATGGATGACTTTAGTTGGCACATATGTAAACAGGGTCTGAATGAGCTCTTCCCTGGCATCTAGTGATGAACTGTGGAAGAGGACTTCAGAAGCTGATCTCATTTCCATGGACACACGTACCCTGCCTAGGTACTCAGCATGATGGGCTTGCTTGCCCAAATGATCACTTTTGGCTGGTGTTGGATCCTCAGTCTCCTTGTTATTGGGGCAGGAGTAATAAAGGGTTGTTATCCTTGTTGTGTGAATAAAGGGCAGCAGAGCTGTGCTTGGCAAACCCTGATTGAGGGACTCACCCTCAACTAAATGGCACTCACTAGGCAGGACATGTGGGCTCAAAAGTCCAGTGAGTTGAGAGAGGGTGTGGACAGGTACCTGTACCTGGTGGTGTGGGTGCTAAACACCATTTGATCCTTCCTTTCTCCATTGTGTAATTAAAAGAGCTGATTAAGACTCAATTGGAAGTCTTGTTACATACCACAGAGCTGAAATCACTGAAACCTAGGTTTAGCATTAGACCTGCTTTGGGATGGTGTCTCTGAAGCAAGAGACTGCCCAGTGTGCATGAGAAGTGAGGCTCCCAACTAACAGCTGAAATCACTGAGAGCTGTGTGGGACCTGAAGACATCCTGGTGGATTGGCGAGTGGCTGGCAGGGCAGCCGGCGGATTGGTGAGAGGGTGGCCAGCGAAGAGGAATGGCGAGTGAGTGCCCGGACAGTGGAGCGAGCAAGGTGCATTCTTACCCCACCTCTGAATTCTAGGCCTGCACTGACCTAGAACAACAACTGTGAGTGGGGTGCAGAGAAGGGACGGGCACTAAAGGGACTTTTGATTGCTGGACTTAACAACCTGATGGAAAAGGACACTGCCCAACTTACTCGGTGGAGGGGGGATGAGTCTTTTGCTCATCGTTTATGTTTATGAACCCTGTTTGTGGCATTTCCCCAAATTAATGCTGGGTTACTTCACTCCTCTTTATTAAAAGTTTCTTTACTACACTCAGACTCTGTACTTGCGAGAGGGGAAGTATTGCCTCTTAGAGGCACCCAGGGGGTAGTGTGTAATTGTCCCAGATCACCGAGTGGGGGCTTGAGCCAGTTTTGTGTAGTATTGTTGAAAAGGAACCCCTAGATACTGAACCTTGACCTTGTTGCTGCCAACTCTGATTGGCAGAAGGCTTACACATGTATAACAAAACTTAGCATTGCTATGAGATGCTTAAAGTAGCTTTTTCATATATAGGCCAGAGGTTCCCAAACTTTTTTCAGGTACAACTCAATTTTAATGAAGTATTTCCTCTAGCGACAGCAGAGAGACACCATTTTGAAGAGCAAAATGGCATCCTCCACACAGCATAACCTCACACACATTGTACATGTGAGGTCATGCTGTGCGGCGCAAAATGGCATCTTCCACACACTCAGGATTGTCGCAATCCCATCTGCTTATGGCATTACCCCATTTGGGTTTGTAACCTACAGTTTGGGAACCACTGATGTAGTGAAAAGGTTATTAGGATAAAAGGTTATACAAGTGTGCTAGTCTCTACTGAAATTCTTAGGCTGTTTTCCCTGTGTCACAATTAATTCAGTGTCATGAGAATGTGTGGAAATGAATGAATGTATAACCTTGAATAGTCATAAATTATATCTAAACAGTTAGGTCACTTGAATCTGGGGCCTAAAGCAGAAGTGCCTTTACCAATTCCTTATCATATGGAAACTTCTTCTGTCCTGTTTTTAAGAAGCATCTGCTTCCAGTTAGCAACAAATTGGGTTGTTACATAAATCCTGGATTGGAATCTTCAATATGACTCCAAGACCAAGGTGTCAAAAAATTGGTCCCTGATGACCTGTACCAACATGCTGGAACCCAGAATTGGACAAAAGTATCCCTCGAGGCAAAATAGAGGAGTCAGTGATCCCTAAAAAAGTATTGTGGAGAAAGAAGGGGGACTCACTTGTCCCACCAATGACACCAGAAGTTGTATCCTGCTTCCTTCCCTGGCCCAACCACTCAGAGGAGAAGTGAAGAACTCTAATCATTCACTAAACCAGTCCTGAGGTGCAACCGAAAGAGAGAATCAAGACCAAATCCCCCTGTGAAAGAGCTCAAGTTGCATGTTATTATCATCAAATATTATTTTAGAACTAAGTTAAAACGAATCATATGAAGACTCTAAGAAGAAAATGTGAAGATCCTTCTATAGCATGATTTGAGGTTGCTCAAATTGTTCCAGTGCCCATTAGAGTGTATGTGCATGTGCATGTATATGTGTTTCTTTGTGAGTTACTGTTTCCTAAAGTAGACACCAAACCCTTAAGTCTGCTATTGAAACAGTAATGAATCCCTGGGTGAAACCAATGTCTTTCTAAAGCTGCTAAATCTGAGAAACTTTAGAAATCATTCTTTCTTTGTGCCAAAAGTGACAAGCATTGTATAACATGGGGAGAAAAATATAGTAGACAAACACAGTAAAACAATTTTTGTGAACTATAAAGACTAATGGGAGAGAGGTAGCCAAAAGGAAAGCTACCAGGAAATCATTTTAAGAGTTGTACTTCCTCAAAATCAAGGCAAAATAACTACTTTTAGCAGAACTGGAGCTAAATTACTTAAGTTAAAGGAAAAGGATTCTCCCATTAACCTTTCTTTGAATCCTTAAAAAGGATTGTTCTCCTTAATTTGCTCAGTATAATTGTAGTAATTTGCAAGCGAGATAAATTGAATAATTGATTTATTGATTGTAATATCAGTTTCACCATTGTAATATACTTTGTGTAAATTAAGTCAGGACAACCATAAGTTCACCTCGCTATTGATATATTTAACTTCAACTTATATTTATTTTATAACTGCTTGTTTAATATTTTAATAAATTTATAAAAGACACACAGAACTGGTTTATTTACAAAAACTTCAAGACAGACAAAATAACTTACGTAGAAAGGTAAATCCTTAGCAGTCATTCCTAAATCCATTGTGTATTTCAATAATTTAAGTATAACCCTATTAATTCTACGGGATTCTTGAATGATGTGGACAGTTGCTGTCATATACTGGACCCTTCAGTGGCCTTTCTGAACATCTGGACACATTTCCTAATGATCAACATATCGGAATAAAGGATTACACAGAGTCCATCATTTGATAATACACTGAAGTTCAACCTAAATTCAGAGCATGTAGGATTATACATACAGAGCATTCTGGTTCATGTACAAAGGATCATAGAAGTTTCGAAAAAAGGTTATAGGAGTTTGGTTCATACTGCTAACACTTCTGCAATAAGCTTTCTTTCTTTTCCATGGCCAAATGCTCTGATATCTCCTGACCAAATGCTCTGATATCTCCAGAAATGTTCTCAATAGGTGGGCATATTCACCCAACCCAAGTTTTCCTGCAAAGAGGAAGTCCCAAAGATAGTGCAAGATAGTCCTGCTTAGTGCAAGTCCATTTCCCTAATAATCACCCATTCCAGCATTGTTGTAAGCCTTTCCAAGGCTGAACATTATATGGATTATAGACATGGCCTTGTCAAAATAGTAATGTCCTTTAAGCTGAAAATCCAGCAAGTTAATTTTTCTGAAATTACCAGAGAGTAACCTAAATGCAGACATAATGTCACATTTTACTAATTGTGTCCCCAGGTCACATTCTTTAACCATAGCTACCACTGTACAAATGAAAAATACCAAACTGAACTCTATTGAGGGTGTGACGATGCGGTTCTGGCGGGACCCAACTGAGAGTGCCAATTCAGGACAAATCACTTAAACAGGGCAGTTACAGCCCAAGGCTGGGGTTTTTCCACCTCTAAGGCAAACCAAACCAGCCAGACTAAGAGGACTTCGGTCTCACCCCACTGGCTAACCACAGGTCTCACAAGCAATTCCCTTAGACACTCCAGTTTCCCAGTATCACCACCAGTGCCACTCGTTATGGGGACAAATGGTTATGAAAACCAATACCCCAATAAAAGAAAAAAGGTTCTCCTGATCCCAAAGGACCAAGCCCCAGACCCAGGTCAATATACAAATCAGATCTTACCCACAAATCACGCTGTTGCCAATCCTTTAGAATCTAAAATCTAAAGGTTTATTCATAAAAGGAAAAAGATATAGATGAGAGTTAGAATTGGTTAAATGGAATCAATTACATACAGTAATGGCAAAGTTCTTGGTTCAGGCTTGCAGCAGAGATAGAATAAACTGCAGGTTCAAATCAAGTCTCTGGAACATCCCCAGCTGGGATGGGTCCTCAGTCCTTTGTTCAAAGCTTCATCTTGTAGCAAAGTCCCTCCAGAGGTAAGAAGCAGGACTGAAGACCAGATGGAGATGAGGCATCAGCCTTATATAGTCTTTTCCGGGTGTAAGAACACCTCTTTGTTCTTACTGTGGAAAATTACAGCAAAATGGAGTCTGGAGTCACATGGGCAAGTTCCTGCATACTTTGCTGAGTCTCAAGGCATATTTGCCTTCTCTCAATGGGTCCATTGTATAGCTGATGGTCCTTAATGAGCCATCAAGCAGGCTAGGCAGAACTAACACCAGCATGTCTGGGATGTCACCCAGAAGCACAGCATAAGTTTGAAATACAGACAGTATAGAGCCAATATTCATAACTTAAACTACAAAATTGATACACACATATAGACAGCATAATCATAACCAGTAAACCATAACCTTGTCTTAGACACCCCATTTGGTGTCTTTATACAAGATTTGGGTGCCACTACAGGACCTTAGTTGCAACAACGATCTATATGGTCCCAGATTATATCAATAACGTCACAGAGGATCAATAGTGTAATTCACAGGGGATTCTTGAAGGTAAGATAAATGATACATAATCCTATATTCTTGTTCAGTCACTAAACACAGAGGGGATAGCAGTAGGTTAGGCATTAGTAAATCAACAACAACAAAAAGCTCAGATACTCTGAGAAGAAGTGGGCTGTAGCCCACGAAAGCTTATGCTCTAATAAATTTGTTAGTCTCTAAGGTGCCTCAAGTACTCCTGTTCTTTTCTCAGATACTCTGTTAGCTGTTATCTCTACCTGATTTTTTCCCCAAATGATTTGTTGAATCCTTTAACATATTATACATTTTCTGCCCATATGTGCAACCTTTCTCCCTCACATAGTAACTGTAAACCTACCGAAATCTCCATCCATATATAAAGTCCATCTGTCATGTTAGGATAATCCCATAACAAGGTTCTTAACACTGTTAATTTAATGAGGGATGGGGCTTCTTCCAAAACTCCTGTTTCCTTCCACTGATCCTGTTGGAGCATTGGAAACTTGATGACCACCTCACTTTCCACCAAACTGAGCTTTTCCTCTACCCCCATAGCAAGTATAGGCACCATACTGGCCTCCTTATTTCTTAGAGCAATGCTTGTATGTACAAGAGGACTGAAAATGCTTCTCTTCATTAAATATGAAATACACTTAAGCCTGTCCTTGCCCTGTGAAGCCTGTGGATTCAGTACCAATAACCTGGTCATACCTGTCAGCCACAAGACGTCGGGCTTCTGATCACAGGGCAAGTTTGGCTCCTCTGCTGCCCTAAGTCTTAACTACTCATAATACCTCAACCATGCCCCACAACCATATGTGGCATGTGTCCGTGACATGACATCTAAATATTTGAAGAGTGGTGACACTTTGGTCAGGGTTCCATTTGCATATTACATTTGTGTATACTAAAGGCTGTGGACCAGTTTTCTAGTTTCCTGGTCACCGTGGGCTTACTGGATTTGGCACCTTCCTTCTTTCCTTTTTGTACCAATATTTTCCACCTGATTTTCATGGAACAGAAAAGTGAACACACCTATGCACTCTCCTTTCCAAAATTTTCCCACAATAATCTTTGACAAATGGGCTACAAGGGATCTGATGGGACCTATCTGTTCCTGCAAATGGTCTCCTGGCATCCCACTTTTCAAAAGCACCAGTGTGTTTCACCATAGAGAGGGGTCAGCTTCTTTTGGGAGGGGAGCAATCAGATCCTCTTTTTCTGCTGGAACCTCTGCTGTCTTAGGTGAACTGCCCCTACTGTTGCAGGTGTCTCCTTTCTGTCTTGTACCCATTTTTGGCTGCATGTTTCCCCAGCTCAGGGTCAGGCTGGGAGACTCTGTCTCCACCTTACACCTGAACCCTTTCTCTTGAGGAAGGACTAACACTGTTAGGTAGGGTCCCCAGCCTTTTGGAAGTGAAAGTTGCCAATGATTCAGCCAATCCCTTTCATACCCCCCTGGGACTGCGTCTCTACTGCCCTGGCACTGAGGGGTGGGGGAGTTACATCTGTAGCTATACCTAACTTGGTGCCTGAAGGTCTGCTACTGGCCCCCTCCCTTGCAGAGGGATTCTGGCACATCCTACTTCTGCTTCCCTAGCTGGGATGCCTGAGTGCGCCTTCGAGGAAGGCTCTGACTTGAGTTTCTTCTGACTGTCACCTTTCCCCACCTCTGCCTCTTGTCTGGAGTCCCATACTATTGGATGAAGGGACAGTGATTTCCCCTCCAGATACCACTCCAGGGAATCTGCTCCCCCTCCCTCCCTCCGTCCCCCCTCTCCCCCCACTCTACCTTGAATCATGGTGGAGAGCAGAACTGCACCACTGAGCAACTCCCTTGCCAGGAGAATCCTCCATCCCATCTGAACCTTACAATCCAGAGAGGTGTGTGTGTTCAACTCACCGCCCGCTGTATGAGCTTAGTTGGGATCCTGGCCCCATTCTGCCTGCATACTTCAGTGGCCCTCTTCTCGTTAGACGGAGTTGGGTACCTCCCACCTGCTCCGTGCTACCTCTTGTTGCATCTTGGAAGGCTCCTCTATATCTAAGTAATGCTAGCTCTATTGGGTTCCCCTGCTCCATCTCCTGCTTTCTAGTGCCCACTCAGATGGAGGAGTCCCATCCCCTTCCACTGCTCTGAGGGGGCTGAGAAACCATCTTATCCAAGGGAAACCTCAAGCCTCAATCCCCACTCCCCCCCGACACAGTTCTAAGAAGGAGTCACTGCCTACTTCAGCTGCCATGGCTCCAACATCTCTAGGAAGGCGTGGATGGGTCCTTCTGCCACTCGGGGTGGCTAGTGGACTGAATACTTACTTCTTGCCAGAGGTACAGGCTGATCCAACAGATGCTGCTGGCCATCTCCTACCTCTTGCCTTGCTCTAGCTTCCACTTCTGCTGCCCAAGCCCTAACTCTCAGAAGGCAGGGAGGGAAGGCTGCCTTCTATTCACTGCTGCTGTGCTGCTACTTAGACTGCCTTGCCACTGCTTCTCCTGGGGTGGGAACGTGCGGTCCCTTCAGAGCATTGTGGCAGTGTACTTAGCAACAGTTATGTCAAGAAGGCCTCTGGGAATTGAAAGGGGGTTCATGAGAGAACCAATCAGTTTCCCTAATTCCCCTCAGTTGGCCAATGGGAGGCAGATAAGCCCCTTTCATAGGTATATTCTCAGGATCACTTTGAGGGTCTCAGTTCCAATATGTCTGGGCATGAGCATTCCCTTTACCTCTCCCGCTCCTAGGAGATGGCCCTCCCCTGCTGGTCCAGCCAAACTCCTCCGTGTTCTTTCCACCCCCTCCAGAGATGAGGAGGCTCATTTTTGCATACAGCTGAGGGGGAACCCCGAATACATTGGCTTTCAAAAATCCAAACATTCAGCAAGTCTCCTTGTATACTGCTACTATGTACGAAGAATCCACAAGTAAAAATGTTTTGGCTTTTGATATATTTAACTATGTCCTGGAGGCAGCAGGAAAAGCACTTCTATTTTGAATATATAGTTACAGATTACAGTGACATTAGCTAAAACAAAACTCAGGACAATATGGAGAACATTCTATTCTACATAGGTTCTTATGCTTCCCTCATCACCATAGTATCTAAGCCTCTCATGAAGCATACTCAAAGGACAGCTAAGAAGTGTACATAATTGTATTAATAAAATCATTGCATTGTATTTATTTTATGGAGTGGTACAGTGGGATTTTTAGGCAGAACCTCCTTATTGATTTAATGGCTCAATGTGTGGGGAAGCAATTTATTCCTCTAAACTTAAATTCTTTCTGATTAAGACAGAGTAGATAAGAAAACTTAGAGTTTTTGAAAATATAACTTGAGTGTATAGTCTCTTTTTGAAGCTGGATATGCTATTCACCACTAGCAGAATAAGTGTAGTGATTTGAATACCAATTGCAACCCATTTCCTGCAAAGCAATATGCTAGAGATAAATCAACATTCAGATCACAGGATCCACTGTGCAAAAGGGAAACTAAGTGAAATAGTCAGCCATGGTTAGCATTTCATTAAGGGTTTAAGATCTCTCTGGTTCTTCTGACAACAATCAGGAAAACCCATTTCAAAGGTCGAAACTTTTTGATTTTTTCCCGTTTACCTCACATTCTAAGTGTAAGAGGAGAGAGAGAGAAAGAATGTAAATATGTTGCCAAAGCATGTACCTTTAGTGCCTTTATATAGTGCACATTGCAGTTCACATGTATTAATGGAAATTACATTTTCATTGTTTCACTTTCAAACATTTTATAGCCATATTGCACTGGGGAGTGCTCCTGGGAGACCACAGCAGCTAAGTAGGGCTTGGCTAGGTCGGTATGAAGATGGAAGGTTTCCAAGAAACACTTACAATAGGTACTGCAATGTCACTAGTGATTTAGTAGATGACATTATTCTAGCTCTGTTTGAAATGGACAAATTGCATAGCATGGCCACTGTGCTTTTGAAGGTGCCATCTTTCAGGAGCAGGATAGCACCTGGTTGAAATTAAACCTTAGCAAAACATAGGGATGTTGGTGGGAAGAGGAAAACATTTTGAAGATCTAACCCAAACATAAAAATCATCCTCCTTTGAGAATGTCCAGATGGTTTGCCATTTTGGGATACTTCTGGACTCTTCATACGTCCTGTATATTCAAATATCATCAATAGCTAGAAATGTCCAGCTTCAATCTGTATGCTTTCTTAGTTATACAAGGTCCTGGTTATGGTGATCAATGAAGTTCAATTACACTCCAGGGCTAATTACTTCATCACACTACCCTGTATCTTGGGTGACAGTAAATATCATGGGGAAGCTCCATTTGGGCCCAATATGTTAAGCAACACATGCATACAGCAACTCGGTACTCTTTTGCAAAAACAAAAAGCATTTTAAAACCATTTAAATCTCCTTTCAGTTCTTTTTAGAGCTAAAGGAAGTTAGAAACAAAGCCACGAAGGCTTCCCATAATATCCATATCAGCTCATTCATCTGAAAAATATAGTATAGAAAATCAGTCAATTCACCATAGCCATTTTGTGTCAGATGTCTTGAATGGCACCACTCACTACAATAAAAAGGAAGCTTTCAAAACATTTTTTTTAGAAGCTGAAAGACATTAGATTCTAGATTAATATTTCATGACAGATGTCGCATATATTCACAGAGTGAATACTTAGGGTCTGTCAGTCCTCTGAGGAGCTACATCATTCAGGAGACTTTCTGGGGTACAGCATAACTCCTTGCCACAGTTTAAAAAAAAATGAGGCTCTTTTCATCATATTTTTAAACGTTGATATTTTGTACTCAAATGCCATCCAGGGTGGCGCCCTCGTGATATATCTACTGCTTGAGAATTTTTGCTGCAAAGACCACATTACCTCAAATTTCAAGGACTGCACTGGTTTCCAATAGATGTCACCATTAAAATGCCACCATTTACCAACAGTTTAGTGCCTCAAAGTGAGGTCTGTGACACTGCATTTATTCCCTGTTCCAAGTATGATGATTTATTATAATTTGAATAGATTTTAGTTTGATAAGATAGTGAATAAAAAAATAGCTAAATACCATCTGATTCCTTAAAAAGACTTGTATTAAGATTTAAAGACTAGGTCAAATAGTACCCTACAGTAAAGATATCTGTGAGGGTGACAAGACACCCAGGAAATTCTAGAGACATCACTTTGATCCTGTCTTCACCTCCTCCTTCCAATCTCCAATGGCTCTGTTCCTCTCTTGAGGCAGTCACCCCGGGAGAAACTCTCTAAAGAAAGTGTGGATGCAATGAAAAATGCAAGTGTAATGAAGATCTGATCTTGGGACCAGAAAACTGTGTAGGCTGGGAACTAGGGGTTGAAGTGTGAACTGTGAGCTGCATATCATGATTGAGTACAGGGAGCTTTGAGTAAACAGAAGAAGAAAATAAGAGTCAATGGACTGGAACAGTCTGGAATAAGGGACTACAGAGCACTGCAACTGTAGTTTAGGGACTTCTTGGTGCAATGAGATTTCTCCTGCAAAAGTGAAAGTGAAGTGAATGGTGCTGGTGAAAGTATACCTCATTTGGAATGTCCTTCTCCAGCTTCACCACACAAATTTGATTTTCCATCTCTTCCTTCTCCCTTATTTCCTCATGCTTTATATATGCCAGCTTTATGTGCTTCCCCGTATCCATTAGATGCTTCAGCCATCATGACATAGCTGCTAAGACTGTTCAAGACACCTAGAATCATAGAAATGCAGGACTGGAAGGGACCTTAAGTGGTCATCTAAACTACCCCCTGCTCTGAGGCAGGGACCAAGTACACCTAGACCATCCCCATATCTATTGTCTCTGGTTTCTTCCTCCTAATGGGGACTACAATCACAAATACTGCTAAATAAGATCCATTCACTCACTGGAATACTATAACCTATACTCCTGAAAGAATTCTGTGCCAAAAAAATTAAAAAATCGGCACCAAAAAAATAAAAAATCTGCACAAAATTCTAAAATTCTGCAAAATTCTGCATATTTTGTCAATAAATAAATGGGGAGGCTTCAGCATGGCAGTGGGGCGCAAAGGCGCTGGCTGCCTGAAGCCTCCCTTGGACACAGATGCGGTGGTGATGCTGCACCACACCCTGACATAGCACAAGGGCCGGTCCTGCCCTACAAACACCCTACGGCCCTGCCCCTCTGCACCAGGTGCACCAAGATAACAAGCAAAAGGGACAGAGTCTTGCACACACATGCCCAGCCCTGACCCCTGATCTAGGTGTGGGGCAAGCAGGATCAGCTCAGCAGGATCCAAGTGTGGAGGGACTTAGTGTGCGAGGATCCAGGTGTGGGGTGAGAGGGTTCTGTGTGGGGTAATCTGGGTGTGGGTGGATTGGTGGGGTAATACAGTTGGGATCTGGATGCACAGGGGCTTCTTGGAGGGTTCCAGGTGCATGGAGAATAGAACTCAGTGAGGGGGTCCAAGTGAAGGTGATTGGGGCTCAGCGGGGCAGGGGGGTGGGTGTGGGGAGATGGAGCTTAGCAGTGGATTACGGATGCTGGGGAGTCAGTAGGAGGGTTCGGGTGCTGGGGCGGGGTGGCGGTCTGGGTGCAGCTGGTTGTGGCTCAGTAGGATTGGGGTCTGGGTGCGGGGGGATTGTTGGGGTGGTCTGGGAGGGGCTCATCGGGGTGAGGGTTCAAGTGGGGGGGGCTGAGCAGGAGGTGGTCTGGGTGCAGGGGTGGGGGTACATATTCAGAGGGGTGCCTCCTCCCTCCCACAGTGATTTGCCTCTCCGTTGACTGCTCCAGGCACCTGAAATGATGCTCCCGTGCTGCTGGGGAGGAGCGGGTGACCATTCCTATGGATTCCCTTTGCTTCCCCATCAGAAGTCTTTTTTCTGTGGGGAAGCAAAGAAATCTGCAGGGAAAATGAATTCTGTGCACATGCAGTGGCACAGAATTCCCCCAAGAGTAAACCTCACAGCATCAGATTCTTCCTGATCTGGAAATAGAAGAGGATAATAAATAAAAAGTTATCTCCTAATAAATGACAATTTGCTACATACACTACATACTGCATCTACAATTGGTCCAAATTAGTGTAGGATGAATTTACCAGCACTATCAGAATAAAGGTAGCAACTAATTAGGCAAACGTCTGGAGAGCTGCTGACACTATGATATCTCTTCCTGTTGCCTTGATGCCCACAGGTGTTTTCACAGCAATGCCATTAACTTCTCTGTCAATGATTTATAAAGAAAATTTGATTTTTCATCATGGGAAATCTTCCTTGTGCCTTTTACCCAATTGCCTCCAAATTAGAAATTCAAAGCATCCACTTTTTGGTTCGGTTTATTCTCTTTGCAATAGATTTTGTCAGCATGCCATATCATGTATGTTACAGAATTAAATATATTGTATTACATCAGGCAACTTGTGCTGCATAGCCAGTTTACTGTGTTCAGTGTTTCTGTTTTTAATATTTTTGGTGCGCAGTCTTACTTCAGTTAAATAAACCCTGAGCCAGCTTCTGCTCTCATTTGTATCAGAGTAAATTAGTTGAGCCAGATTATTATCTCGTTTACTCTGAGATCCAGAGCAGTCCATTCAAGTCAATAGATTACTCTGGATTCATAATGTTAATGAGTTCAGAAACATATAATCTATGTACTTTTCATCTAATCTATGTACATTTAAGGCCCACATTACAATAGTATCTGAGCACTTCACAAACTTTAATGAATTTATCTTCTCAACTCTTTTATAAGGAAGTATTGTCATCCTTCTTTTACATATAAGGAGCCATGGCATGGAGAAGGTAAGTAACTTGTCCAAGGTCACAAAGGAAATCTGTGGCAGAGCTGGGACTTTTTAAAGGTGTGTATGAATGTTTGTAATAATATGACACTTTACCATACACTTTGTGATGTGATACAATGCTTATCAGAGACATATTTGGAACACCTTTCTAAATCACTTATAAACTATATCCCTTTTCTATGTCACTTTCCCCCCATTAAATTAGGATAAACCCAATAACCCTGAGAATTTTTAAATAATTGTGTCATGGTGCAATCTGGGCCATTCCCAAGGCAAACAATGTACTTGTCAGCTGTATTTTTATGAGCACAAGGATAACATCATCTTTGCTGTATTGCCAAACTTGAACATTTAAAAATCATATCAGGTCCTAAACAATGTATGAGATTAAATTTAAAAATAATCAGATTTAATAAATAAAATAAAATAGATCTAAACGTATTATTTTCTTTCTGTTTTGTGAGCCTTTAGGGTTCAGGTTCTCAGACATTTATCTGCAACCAGGAAGGGTTTGAAATGTATTTTTTGTATAAATGAAAGCTGAGATTCTCACATATTACATGACTCCAGGAACTGGTACTTTAAGGAAAATACCCAATATTGTAAGACTCGCAATAAAAATACAAGAGTTGGCAACACTGCCTTTGGTCAGAATGATGTATTAATAATCAGGGAGGGCATGACCTCTATCATAGCAAATAAATCACTACAACCTTGGTAACAGCATTTGAAAAGGGAGCTTTCAGGAGCTCCAAAGAACCCTTGTTAGCACATTAGTGCTAGAGATTCAGGGTTGGGCCTAATAGACCTGATCCAAAGTCCACTACAGTCAGTTCAAAGACTCCTACTGACCTCATTGGGCTTTTGATCAGGCCGTACATTGATTACCGGTAATTCTCTATTGTCTGGATATTTATACATTATGACTAAACATGGAGTATTTTATTAACTAGGATCAGAAGAGATATTTAGAATTAAACAAAACCCTTTAAAAACATTAAATGCTTGATCACTGCTGATCATTCCAGGTATGCTGAAGGGGAATTTATCTGCTATGTGTTTGAATATCAGCTAATTCCTAACATTCCACCCATCTCAATATAAATGTTAACAGATGAGCATCAGATCGCAGATGCTATAGAGAGCCCCAATAGTTTTAAGAGTCTTCATTTAAAAAAAAAAAAACAAACAAACCTTCATGATGCTCCAAGAAACACACATATTTCAAAGAATGTTCATTAGTCATTTTGAGTGTCATCTTTTGCAATTAGTAATGTAATGGATAATTATAAAGCTTATATTATGAACTCTCAAAGCAAGAGTTTTGGTAGGTTACGGAGGAAAGTTGACATTTTTCCTGTGGTAATTTCTGATGCAAACTAGATGAGTGAAAATTGTTCCTAGCTATCACTGTCGACATTTAATATAATATATGGAGATATACCTATCTCATAGAACTGGAAGGGACCTCGAAAGGTCACTGAGTCCAGCCACCACCTTCACTAGCAAGACCAAGTACTGATTTTGCCCCAGATCCCTAAGTGGCCCTCTCAAGGATTGAGCTCACAATGCTGGCTTTAGCAGGCCAATGCTCAAACCACTTGATTCAATTATAGTTGTTAACAAACCAGATACATATATTATTGGATAATAAAGAGTACTAAATATTTATTAATTTGCAAAACAGCAATGAGGAAAAGAATATGACTTGTATAGTAACCTAATTTTACCATTAAAAGTTATTTTCACTCTTTAAATTTCTAACTAGATTAATTTTCTTTTGTTACTGACAGTATGTAAATAAAATGTAAGTATTTGAAATGAGTCCCAAGATTAATTCTGACTTGATACATTTCTCATTGCATGGAGAAGGACACCTGGTGGTGTATCCATTGACAGCTTGAATCAATATCCAATTACCAGCAGCATATTACAGCAATTCAGCATAGATGAGAACCTGAAGCAATACTTTCTAAGGAAATTACAAGGGTAGATTCAATAACATCTTAAAGATTACTTTTGCTAGTTATTTGCATGCTCCCTTGTATAAAGATTCCCCTCTCCTCACTGCAATAATACTCTTACACATTTTCATGCAGGTCTCTTTTCTGAAAACACTACTTAAGTCAAGGCAATCAGCATTAGTACCTCTGAAAGTCCATTGGAACATAACAGGGACATCCACAATCCAGGGAACTCTCAACAATTTGTACATTGTAAAAATTACCACAATGGTTATTTTGTATAAACCATACAAAAACTGTTTATTGATTTTGCAGAGTGAACATTGTCCATAGTGAAACATAAATAAAATATTGAAATAGAAAGACACTGATCATTCACTCCTCCATCTATTTGTCTAACATCCTTTTGCAGGCTACATAAATTATTCAAAAATCTACTTTTTTGTATAAAACATCCTTCCTGTAAGCAAGTTCTGGAAATCCCATTAAACAAACCGGTGAGGATATACCTCTTATAGCAAAGTCTTTTTTTTTTCCCCCTTCACAAAACTCTTTCAAAATCGGTTCACATCAGTCCCTCTGGAAAAAGCAAGAAGTAAATGTGCTTTGTGCTGGACACTGCATGGGGCTGGTAGGCATGAACTTCAATTCCCAATTTCAAAGCCAGGCACAGGGCTGCTCTAGCAACACTCTACCATGTCTTTTCAGTTTTGGTTTGTACAGTTATCCAAGTTGTTTATTGCGATTAGTCATGATTAATTTTTTCGGTCACTTAACAACCCTTATATATATGACTACTACAAAACACAGTATTGGTACATCTATAATCCAACTGTTATTACTAGCTATTAATCCATGAATAAAACCCCAATCCCCTCAAAACTGCTTTTCTTACATATTAAGCTATATCAAAGCTGCAACATTCATATTCTCCTTTCCAGATTCTTACATGTTAAAATAAATTGTTCGATTATCAGAGACATTCTCATTATTAACTTTTCCTTTGATTCTTTCCTTGCCATAGCCATTCTTCCCTGTAGGTCATGTAAAAAAAAATATTCTTGTATTACTTGGTACTGTACAGCACTACCTTCTAGTGATATCACATTCATACAAATTCTGTTTTCTTCTCAAAGGAGTTGGGTAATCAAACATAACCAAAGGAGATGTGCCAGAAACTTATCTCAGCTGCAGGATAAATTATTCTCTCCAATTCCAGTCATAAATAATCTGGTTTGTCCTAAAGGGTTGCATTTTGAAGATGAACGGTAGACATAAGTCTAAGTTAAGTTTCTTATTGTTTCTGTTTAGTCTCTTCCTGCTTCTTTCATCATTCTGTAAATATTGTCTCTGCTTCTGCGCCCTTCCAAAAATCTGTAGAGACTGGAGATACTTAGCTAATACCTATTTAAATCTAGGTCATGTCCATAACCATTGGACATTTATGGTAGTTACATGATTCACGGGATCCTAGCCCCCTGGTGGAGTCAAGATTGTGCATTGCTTGTACAACAGTGACCACAACTTTCCCGGTGGGCTTTCTGCTATTGGGGCCTTTCAGCTTGTGTACCTCTGGCTTCTACTGGTGGAACCCTAGCAAGTGAATCCTGCCCCTGATATATAACTACATTTGTCTACAAATTAACTTTCTTTTTTATTTTAAATCCAGATTATTCCAAGCAGGCGTGCACCTATTTAAAAAACCATTGCCATTAGAGCTCTGAAAGCCCTTTCTTTGTAAACAGTTGATTATTATTATTTTTATTATTAATTTTATAGTAGGCACAAGTAGAATATTAAGCTTCCTGTGTGAACTGGGAAAACTCACTTAGGACTCTATTATGACTTTTAAGCCCACACAGAAGTACACTGCCCTACAAGAAGTTCTGGAAACATTATTTCTGTGTGAGGTAACTTGCCTCTGGGAGCACTGGAGGAGAACACAAAGCAGTAGCCACTGCTACACCTTTTAAAATGGTGTATTGCAGAGCCGTAACTAGCTATTTTTGCGCCTGAGGCAAGAATATAAAATTGTGCCCCCCCCCCAGCACTGCCCAGCCTCCCCCCCTTCCCCCGAAACACACACCCATACCCAGCGCCGCCTGGCCCCGCGGAAACAATCCCCCCCAGCGCTGCCCGCCCCGCGGAAACAAACACATCTTCCACTATCCTTGCCTTCCCAAACTGCTGACTAGATAAAGCCATCAGCTCACAAGGCTGCCTAGGCTCATCCAGACTTTCCTTACCAGGCACATTGCCACTCCCAACAGATGAAATGCTGCTCTTCTCACTGCCCTGAGCTACTTCCAGCAAATCACAGTTACCCTTTTCAGGTTCACTTTTACAAGCTGTACTAGGCAACAATCCATCACTCATCCAAAAACTACCCTTTCCTTCCTCAGTTAGGGCTTTCACCTGACCATCCACTTTAATCTGCTCCTGAGAAACATTTTCCTGACCAATGAGATCTTTCTGATCTTGATCTAACTCCAGATTTACTTCTGAGACATTAGACAGACATTCAGAAACTTCATTTACAGACAAACAGCTCTTCTCCTCAGACAAATCTTTGGGAAACCCTCCCCAGGCAAATCATTGCCCACAATAGACACAGGTTTAAGATCATTCCTGTCCTGTGACTGGCTACCTGGACTGAACAAAGCTTTAACATTTTCCCCAATCAAAAGATCCTTAGGCAATAACTTCCTTACACCAGCTATAACTTCATGCTGCGTACCATTCCATTCAAGGTGGATTCTGGCTAAAGGCACACTTACAGTAAATTCATGAAGGATTACAACATTCACACTCTGATTTGGTAAGTAATCTTCCTTTTTGACAAGATCTGCTTTAACAAGAGTGATGTTAGAAGCCATAATTTGCCCTAAACAGCTTTTACCATTGACTTTTACACACTCTATGAATTTTTCATTACCACTCCCATACATAGCATTGGCATAAGTTATGGAGCCACCCTCTACTGAACACACAGTAACAGCATTTACATAAAAGGTGGCAGTGTTGGGGTACATTTGGTTACACCCAGACAACTGCTCAGAGTTATACAACATACCAACATTGTTAGAAACTGGACTTTCAATAGGATACAATTTCTGCTGTTCTTCCCTTGCGTTTTTGACTTGGAGCTGAAGTCTTTCCACTTTTGCCTTAGCTGCTAGTTCCTGCAATCGAATTTCTGCCAGTCTTTGTTCATGCTCAAGTTGCAGTTTACTTGCTGCCTTTTGCATTCCAATTGCTTCCTCAGCTCCTATAGCATCAGGTAAGGGCTGTGCTCCTACCTTCTGATTACTGGCCATTAACAGATTTCTCAGTTCTTGATTTGTAGCTTTCTTTCTAAACCTTTTACCCTTTTCTGAACACAAATCTTTCAGGGCTTTTTTGTCAAGGCCCTCATATGCTCTTTGCTCACCCATTGCAACTGCTCTTTAACCAACCAAACTCTCAATCCCAAAATTCAAATTTGGATAGCGTGGGGTTCTGACCCAAAGCTTAATTGACCCAGTTCTGTGGATCCTAGCACGACTATGCTACTGAAACGATGCTGGTTCTGGCGGGACCCAACTGAGAGTATCAATTCAGGACAAATTGCTTAAAACAGGGCAGTTACAGCCCAAGGTTGGGGTTTTTCCACCTCTAAGGCAAACCAAACCAGCCAGACTAAGAGGACTTCGGTCTCACCCCACTGGCTAACCACAAGTCACACAAGCAATTCCCTTAGACATTCCAGTGTCCCAGTATCACCACCAGTGCCACTTGTTATGAGGACAAATGGTTATGAAAACCAATACCACAGTAAAAGAAAAAGGGTTCTCCCAATCCCAAAGGACCAAGCCCAGACCCAGGCCAATATACAAACCAGATCTTACCCACAAATCATGCCATTGCCAATCCTTTAGAATCTAAAATCTAAAGGTTTATTCATAATAGGAAAAAATATAGATGAGAGCTAGAATTGGTTAAATGGAATCAATTACATACAGTAATCGCAAAGTTCTTGGTTCAGGCTTGTAGCAGTGACAGAATAAACTTCAGGTTTAAATAAGTCTCTGGAGTACATCCACAGCTGGGATGGGTCATTCAGTCCTTTGTTCAGAGCTTCAGTTTGTAGCAAAGTCCCTCCAGAGGTAAGAAGCAGGAATGAAGACAAGATGGAGATGAGGCATAAGCCTTTTATAGTCTTTTCCAGGTGTAAGAACACCTCTTTGTTCTCACTGTGGAATATTACAGCAAAATGGAGTCTGGAGTCACAAGGGCAAGTCCCTGCATACTTTGCTGAGTATAGCTGATGGTCCTTAATAGGCCATCAAGCAGGCTAGGCAGAGCTAACACCAACTTGTCTGGGATGTCACCCAGAAGCATAGCATAAGTTTGAAATACAGACAGTATAGAGCCAACCTTCATAACTTCAACTACAAAAATGATACACACATAAAGAGAGCATAATCATAACCAGCAAACAATAACCTTGTCTTAGACACCTCATTTGACCCCCTTTATACAAGATTTGGTGACACTACAGGACTTTGGTTGCACCCATGTTCTATACGGTCCCAGATTATGTCAATAATGTCACAGCCGAAAAGGAAGGTTTGGGGGGGGGGGGAGAAACAGCACGCATAGGGTGACCAAATCACAGCAGTAAAATAGGATCCGCCCCCTCCCCGCTCGGCCCCACCATCACACCCTTCTTCAACCCCTAGCGTCCCTCCTAGTCAGTCCCCCATCCACCACTCGCCTCCTTTCACCTTCTCCCTCCCTTGCCAGAAACCCCCATGCCCGCCCCTAGAATCCCTGCTGGCTCACTGCTCGCCTGTTTGCCCACCCACTCACCCCCGACTCACCGCTCGCCCCCCCCAAGTATAAAGCCTCATTCAAAGACCCCGGGAGTCACTATATTAATGCACACACCAGTCAATCAATGCAGTACCAAAAATTAAAATACTGAAAATGGATGCCCCCCTCCATCCACTGACTTGCCTCCTCACTCCCCATCCGAGTATCAGGGGCAGCAGGTTTGTAGAAATTTTGGTGGTGCCCAGAACACTCAGAGCCCGCCCCACACCAAACTCTGCCCCCCCACCACCTGCCTACGGCTCTGCGAGGGAGTTTGGGTGGGGGGAGGAGGTCTGGGGTGCAGGCTCTGGGTTGGGGCAGGGGATTGGGGTGTAGGACGGTTGAGAGGTTGGGCTCTGGGATGGAGTCTGGGGTGCAGGCTCTGGGAGGGAGCACAGAGGGCTGGGTGCAGGCTCTGGGACAGAGTTTGGGGGCCGGAGAGGGGGTGTGGGCTCTGGGAGGGGGTGGTGGGTGCTGGGGGGAAGGGACTGCCATCACATGTGGCTTCCTTCCTCCTATGCTGCCCTCGCTATAGCCTCACTGGGGGTGGGGGATGGGGCTGCCCTTTGCCCATTTTGCAGGAGTGGTAGCTGGGGAGGGGCAGATCATAGGGTCAAACACTCACCAAAGCCCCAGCAGCTGCTCAGGTGAGTGAGGTCCACTGCCGTTGGTCCTGTCTCCCACTGGAAGCCCCCTAAGCGTCTCCTCCAGGTGGGTGCCGGGGGAGGGGAGGGCTGCATCTGAGAAGCACGTGTGTGCCTCCGTTCTCCTCCCTCCCCTTCCTGACTTGCAGCAGCTGGCTGCTCGCCCTCAGCCCTCTGCCAGCCAGCCAGCATCTCTGGTTGCCATAGAGGCAGCAGCAGCCAGGAGAGATGCAGCTTTCGGTCCGGCAGGACACTTGCGCCCCTCGGCTCTGAGTGCCTGAGGCAAGTGCCTCACTCGCCTCGACCTCGTTACGGCACTGGTGTATTGTGTGCTTTCTACAGTAGCTCAGCTCCACTGAGGGCAGAGAGTAGGTAGAAAGATGTACTAAGGGAGAGGGCCACTGATCACCTGAGGGTTCCTATCAGCATTAGATTTTTCTAGTCTTTGTGCCCAGGAATTGCAAATACTGGACTGTGTCTGTCCCCTGTGCAAGGTTAGAGGTAGGGAGTCTCTTAGAATCCTTTCTTTCATTATTCCTCCCTTCCCTCTTGTGCCCTGTGCAGCCTTAACCTCTTAGCTCCTCATGTTTCCCCTTCTGCACAAGTGGATAGCATAATAGGGATATTCTGCATCTTAACTGATTAATGTTTGTAAAGCATTTTTAAGTCTTTATATGGATGACAAAAGAGGACATGATAGTTATACAAAACAATTAATGGTATAGGCAAAGTGTATTGGGCGCTCCTATTTACTCCTTCCATAATGCAGAAACAAGGGACAACAAATGAAAATGGGAGGCAAACACTTGAAAACTAATCCACGGAAATACTTTTTTACAAACTACATAATGTCCTTATGGACCCCATAGCCACAAGGGGTCCATAGCCACATTATGTAGTTTGTAAAAAAGTATTCAGTGAGGTCAAATGCTTAGCAGGAATCATAAAAAGGATCCATACCTAAATTATACAAATAAGGAGAATATCCATGGTTATGACAGAAAGTATATATGTATATAGTTTACAAGGGTATAAACTCTTCTGTTTCATGGCATGCAGCTCTTATGATAAAGGTTAGGATGAAACTTCCCCTCTGGGCAAATTATTCCATAATTGCTCACTTGAACATTCTTTGGTAGCATCAAGTACTGACCACTGTCAGAGATGGGCTACTGGTTTGGCCCAGAATGGCAGGTCCTAGGATCCTAAGAAAAGTCATTAGTATGAATTCATTTGAAGAAGTTCCAGTAAGTCTACTTGTCTTTGCATATCTATATAAGTATTACTAAAACCATGTAAAGGCATCATTTGTTTAACCTGGAGCTGTAATTACATTTCCTGCATCTCATTTATTAAGAGCCATAATTCTACTCTTCTCCCTTTCATTGGCTATATAACATTGTTTGACTTTTTATTTCCACTGACCATCCCAACCCAGCACTGCTGCCACTTCAGGGAGCGACCTTAGGGAATGTCTGACTCATTGAGACAAAGCAGCAGTTGTAGTGGTGAGTCAGAACAAGCGCCTGAAGTCAAGCAACTGCAGTGGTGGCAATATCATTACCACATTCTCCAACCTGCTTCAAGAGAAATAGGAGCTCCCCTCACAGTAATTGTTAGAGTTGACATGTTGGGTGGCTAGATAGCTGCTTTGTGGAGGAGAGTCTTATGGAACAAAATGCCTCTAGCATGGCTGTCTGCTCTGAGTGCTCACCAGGCTGTACATTTTATTGTTTTCTTTTTCACATTTAAAAAAAAAATCTATTGGCACCTATATAGTACTCTGGGCCCCTACTTCATACATTAATAATTACATCATAAAAAAGACTGCCAATAAATGTATCTACCACAATCCATACTCTCCTCAACAGCCTTAACAAAGAGGGAAAATCAATGGTTTGGAGGGTTAACAAATTTAGGCTCAGGTGGATCAAAAGGAGAGTGAAGTCCAAAAATCAAGGATCACAGAGAACACCCTCACAGTACCTATCTCTTTAATGTATACTGAGAAATCTCTACTCATCTCTACAGTGGCAGGTACAGCTCTCAAACCATTTACAGCTTTATAAGCTAAAACCTTGAATTCCACCTACACTCTGATTGGAAGCCAGTGAAGATGATATTGAATGTGTTCTCGACATGTAACTTCACTTAATACACAGGCAGCAACATTCTAAATTGATTTCAGCTTTTGAATCATCCCCAGACATAGCCCCACATAGAGCACATTGCAGCAATCCTAAAATTCCAGAACCGGGGGGGCTAGACACAGGCCTGTTCTGCCAGATGGTTAACCCTTACCTTCAGGAAATATCAGAGGGTGTTTAAACTCCACCTTCTCCTACTCTATCAATCTTCACATATTCTATTGAATGTAGTTAACTTTGAATATTTTTGGTTCATGCAGTGTTTACTTATTGCCTTCTCTTGTATAGGCTGAAACAAGAGTGATTTTTCATTCTTAAGCAGTCAGGCACTTTTTCTTACCTATAAATGAAATATTTCTCTTGTTCAAGACATTCAGCACAGTTATACCTTATTCCACCTTAGTGCACTTTTTCTTTTTACCTTTATTATTGTGTGACAACAGCTTGCATGTTTCTTAAAATTCTAACCTGCTTCATCTGAAATGGTGCATAGAGAAGTTTTCAACATGTGCACACATTTGCTCTCCTTATTAACTGCTTAGGCAATGCTATATAATATTAGGAAAAGGTTACAATTCAGTCTTAGACTTTAAAAGTGCCATACTAATAAAAACAAACAATATAAACTTCTCCACTATTTACATGTTTTCATTTTTTTCCTTTTAGATTAGATTAATGGTAATTCTTCATAACAACTTTTCCTGGTTCCCTTTGCTTTATAAACAAATACTCCACAACTATTCATTTTGTTGATTATTCAGTACTTCTGGTGATGTCCTATCTCGGGGACTCTCTTTTTGCCCCAGCACCCCCACGAATATGATACAGTTCTGCGGTGATCTGGAAGCCTACTTTCGCCTCATCTGACTCAAAGAATACTTTCAGGATAACACTGAACAGTGCACTGATACACAGATACCCTCCCACCAACAACACAGGAAGAAGAACTCCACATGGACTCCTCCTGAGGGTCGAAATGACAGTCTGGACCTATACATAGAATGCTTCCGCCAACGTGCAAAGGCAGAAATTATGGAAAAACAACATCGCTTACCTCATAACCTAAGTCGTGCACAACGCAATGCCATCCACAGCCTCAGAAACCACCCTGACATTATCATCAAAGAGGCTGATAAAGGAGGTACTGTTGTCATCATGAACAGGTCTGACTACCAGAAGGAGGCTGCCAGACAACTCTCCAATACCAAATTCTACAGGCCACTTTCCTCAGATCCCACTGAGGAATACACTAAGAAACTGCACCATCTACTCAGGACACTCCCTACACTAACACAGGAACAAATCAACATACCCTTAGAGCCCCGACTGGGGTTATTCTATCTACTACCCAAGATCCACAAACCTGGAAATCCTGGACGCCCCATCATCTCGGGCATTGGCACTCTCACTGAAGGACTGTCTGGATATGTGGACTCCCTGCTCAGACCCTATGCCACCAGCACTCCCAGCTATCTCCGTGACACCTCTGATTTCCTGAGAAAACTACAATGCATTGGTGACCTCCCAGAAAACACCATCCTAGCCACCATGGATGTAGAGGCTCTCTACACAAACATCCCACACACAGATGGAATACAAGCTGTCAGGAACAGTATCCCTGATGATGACACAGCACAACTTGTTGCTGAGCTCTGTGACTTTATCCTCACACACAATTATTTCAAATTTGGTGACAATATATACCTCCAGACCAGTGGCACCGCTATGGGCACCCGCATGGCCCCACAATATGCCAACATTTTTATGGCTGACCTGGAACAACGCTTCCTCAGCTCTCGTCCACTCACGCCCCTTTTCTACCTACACTACATTGATGACATCTTCATCATCTGGACCCATGGGAAGGAGACCCTGGAAGAATTCCACCATGATTTCAACAGCTTCCACCCCACCATCAGCCTCAGCCTGGACCAATCTACACGGGAGGTCCACTTCCTAGACACCACGGTACAAATAAGTGATGGCCACGTTAACACCACCCTACACCGAAAACCCACCGACCGCTACGCCTACCTTCATGCCTCCAGCTTCCACCCCGGACACACCACACGATCCATCGTCTACAGCCAAGCACTGAGGTACAACCGCATCTGCTCCAACCCCTCAGACAGAGACCAACACCTACAAGATCTTCACCAAGCATTCTCAAAACTACGATATCCACACAAGGAAATAAAGAAACAAATCAACAGAGCCAGACGTGTACCCAGAAACCTCCTGCTACAAGACAGGCCCAAAAAAGAAACCAACAGAACTCCACTGGCCATCACCTACAGTCCTCAGCTTAAACCTCTCCAATGCATCATCAGTGATCTACAACCCATCCTGAACAATGATCCCTCACTTTCACAGACCTTGGGAGGCAGGCCAGTCCTCGCCCACAGACAACCCACCAACCTTAAGCATATTCTCACCAGCAACCACACACTGCACCATAACAACTCTAACTCAGGAACCAACCCATGCAACAAACCTTGATGCCAACTCTGCCTACATATCTACACCAGCAACATCATCACAGGACCTAACCAGATCAGCTACAACATCACCGGCTCATTCACCTGCATGTCCACCAATGTTATGTATGCCATCATGTGCCAGCAATGCCCCTCTGCTATGTACATTGGCCAAACTGGACAGTCACTACGCAAGAGGATAAACGGACACAAATCAGATATCAGGAATGGCAATATACAAAAACCTGTAGGAGAACACTTCAACCTCCCTGGCCACACAATAGCAGATGTAAAGGTAGCCATCTTACAGCAAAAAAACTTCAGGACCAGACTCCAAAGAGAAACTGCTGAGCTCCAGTTCATTTGCAAATTTGACACCATCAGATCAGGATTAAACAAAGACTGTGAATGGCTATCCAACTACAGAAACAGTTTCTCTTCCCTTGGTGTTCACACCTCAACTGCTAGTAGAGCACCTCACCTTCCCTGATTGAACTAACCTCGTTATCTCCATATTGATTTATACCTGCCTCTGGAAATTTCCATTACTTGCATCTGAAGAAGTGAGGTTCTTACCCTTGAAAGCTTATGCTCCCAATACTTCTGTTAGTCTTAAAGGTGCCACAGGACCCTCTGTTGCTTTTAACATTATTTCTATTTAACATAATATTTTAAATCGATCCTGAAGCCTGAAATCATACAATGATTGGCTTGGAATGTATAATGCAAGTTCAAGATCTGAGACAAAGTTCGTGTTGCAAATATGGGGTCATTTGGTGATGGTTTGCATGAGATACAGCCCTCCCGAATATTACCTTTAAAAAAATCCCATTCATGTATGTACATATTGATCTGAGATAAGGATTGATCTATCTGAAGTGACTGAATATATATGAAACTTGTATCACTCAGATGCCCCTGTGAGATCTAGTATCCAGAACTAAAATTAAGCTCCAATATCTGAAAACTTTGGGAGTTATCAGACCTCATTTCTGGTTCTGCAGAATGGCATACAAGATTGATGCAATCTCTCGATAAAACATCAGCACAATAGCTAGACTTCAGGCTATCTATCAATGGTACTTCTATCTCTCCCGGTGTATCTGAGCACCTCACCATCTTTAATGTATTTATCCTCACAACATCTCTATGATGTAGGGCAACATTATTAATGCCATTTTACCAACTGAGACACTGAGAGAGTTGCTCAAAGTCATACAGGAAGTCTGTGGCAGAACAGCAATTTTAACTGAAATCTCCTGAGTCCCAAGCCAGCACCCAATCCACTAGACCATTCTCCTTTCATGGGCAGAGCTCTTAGAGAGTTAGTCTTCCACAGATTACCCTTTAGCTAGGGGAAGATGCACTCGACCTCAAGACAGGACACCCATCCCCTGTAGCTTCCAGTTTCGTGGAGTAACGTTTATATTTCTGTTCAGTACACCACCCTAATTAAGCAAGGTCCCACCAAGGATCAAACAAATTTAATTCCCCCATTTTACAGATAAGGCAACGGAAGGGTTTCAAAATGTCTGGCAGACCTGGGAATAGAACCCAGGGCTCTACTAGAGTAGAAACCTGTATCATCTATTTAAATATTGCCTTTCAGACTGAATGGACTATTGGCCAAAACTGAGTAAGGTTCCTTTTGCAGTGGTTTCCCTTCACTGTCCTCTCTAGGGGGAGGATTTGGGGGAAGCTGTGAACTAGTGAATTTCCAGGGATGGAACCCCATCACACAAAGTAAGGAGATGTCCTGTAGGAACAACTACAGCTTCCTGGATTCCCCTTTCCTCCTCTGTCCAATGATAGCTAGAACCAATGCACTTGCTAAGTAAAATCAGTGGAGGGGACCCAGAAGCAGATGATGCAGGGACCTGGCTTTCCATACAGAAATGTGGGTATTGAGCACGGACAGTACCAAAGAAAGCAGCACAAGTCCTGCTTCAACATCTCACACATCCCAAGCTCCTTGGAGCAGAATCTGTGTGGAGCTCCAGGAGACAAGCATCCATGCAGCCCAAAGGAGACAGCTCTCTCTTCCTTCCATATGAAATGGGATAGATCCACTCACAATGAACCATCTTCTCATGTGACTATGCCTGGCATGATCTGAGCCCATATTTTCAGGATAATCACTTTCTTAGCTATTTCTCCAGTTTGTTTCCTTTATTCATTCTCTGACTCCTCTATATTGAGAATGCTTTCCCACTCTTGCCTAGACTATTTATTGTTGATTTAGCCTCTTTAATATCACCTATGTTAATACACAAAATCCTTCCATAAACTTCTATTCCATTTTGTTTTCAGATTTATTCCCTTATACTGTGTAGCTCCATTATGCTCTGTCATAACTATAAAGGGAAGGGTAACAGCTCTCCTGTGTACAGTACTATAAAATCCCTCCTGGCCAGAGACTCCAAAATCCTTTTACCTGTAAAGCGTTAAGAAGCTCGGGTAACCTGGCTGACACCTGACCCAAAGGACCAATAAGGGGACAAGATACTTTCAAATCTTGGGGGGGGGAGGGGGAAGGTTTTTGTGTGTGCTCTTTGTTTGGGAGGTTGTTTGCTCTTGGGACTGAGAGGGACCAGACATCAATCCAGGTTCTCCACATCTTTCTAAACAAGTCTCTCCTATTTCAAACGTGTAAGTAAACAGCCAGGCAAGGTGAGTTAGTTTTACTTTGTTTTCTCAACTTGTAAATGTACCTTTTACTAGAGTGTTTATCTTTGTTTGCTGTACTTTGAACCTGAGGCTAGAGGGAGGTCCTCTGAGCTCTTTAAGTTTGATTACCCTGTAAAGTTATTTTCCATACTGATTTTACAGAGATGATTTTTACCTTTTTCTTTAATTAAAAGCCTTCTTTTTAAGAACCTGATTGATTTTTCCTTGTTTTGAGATCCAAGGGGATTGGATCTGTATTCAACAGGAGTTGGTGGGAGGAAGAAGGGGGGATGGTTAATTTCTCCTTGTTTTAAGATCCAAGGGGGTTGGATCTGTATTCACCAGGGAATTGGTGAAGGTCTCTCAAGGCTACCCAAGGAAGGGAATTAGCTTTGGGATGGTGGCAGCGGACCAGATCTAAGCTGGTAGTTAAGCTTAGAAGTTTTCATGCAGGCCCCCACATTTGTACCCTAAAGTTCAAAGTGGGGAAGCAGCCTTGACATGCTCTATCTGGCTTTATTCAGGAGAAAGGAAGAATGAGCTGGTGCCATGTTTCCTTGTCACTTTTCTCTGGCGTTTTTTTTTTTTTTTTGGTCTCTTTCAGTACCTAACTTTTCTTTAGATTTTTCAGCATAGTAATTTGTCAACATAATATTTGTTCACACACACACACACACACACACACACACACACAATATGCACCAAACATCTAACTGCCTCATTTGACTGAATATCAGCTAATTGGAAAAAGTCTTCAGATAAAGTAGAAGATTGGATAAATCAATACATGATAGATATGTGTATTCTATTATATAATTTTGGGTGAAATTCAGTGCAGAGCAGGGAATATGCACAAGGCCCTGTACACCATTTAAGACTGCAGGACCAAATTCTGATAGCCTTATTACACTGTGGAGCATTACTCCATGGTTCACTCCATTGAAATCAATGACTCAGACTGTGAGTCCTTTGCTCATATTGATGAGAATTTATCTGCACACTTTCACTGCAGTCAGCTACCTGTGTGATTCAATAGTTTAAAGTCTGGGCAGATAGGGCTACTTGCAGTTTATGGATCCTCAGTCTGAGTGTATCAGAAGCAGGTCCATAATCTCAGACTTAAGATGCAATTTAATGGTGCAGAGGGCTTTACCCAGGCCATCTACAGTAGAGTGATTTCATCTTTGTTGAAGCAGATTATTAGTAATAAGAGCCAATAGCACTAGCTAGTCAACATCATGAACTCACAAAGCAAAGCACTCAAGTCAGATATTGATTTTCCTATTATATGTTATTATTATTTTACTGTTGCCATATATATAATGAAAAACGTCCACTGCTGAATCCGGGGCAGTTCTTAATATTTATTTGTGATTAAGCAGCTGTACAGGAATTTTATTAGTAACCTTTCAGTCCTATTTAAAGGTTGTTGTTTAAAGCTCTCAATGACCCCTTTTTAAAAAATAAACTGCTAATGTTTTAGAAACAAACTATATTTGGGATAAAGCAGACTTTTAAACTCTGGAAAGGTTAAAGAGGTTGCTTTGAAGCCCTTGGCTTTTCTTATTGACCCAGATGGATAAATTAATGAACATATTTACATAAATATATCCATATATGCCTATTTCAAGGAAAATGGGTTGAAAGTGGCAAAATGATAGTGCTAAAATATGGACCCGGATGATCAGCTGGCATATAGGGACATAACTCCGCTGATTTCAGAGGTGAAGAACGGGACAGGTAGTCTCCCTGGAGACTATATCCTATATCCAGCACCAAAGCCAAATAACTGAGCCTGGTAATAGAGAGATAGACATGGAAAGAATCCTCCCCCAGGCTCTGCAGAATCTAGGAAACCCCTGTTGGCTTACTGTGACCCCTTTTGGGGGACAGGGGAGGATGAAAGGATCAATACAGTTATATATTCCTGCTCCTGGCTCCATCTACTCTCTGTGTGTTGACTTGTATAACCACCACTGAACTCCTTTATGTGCAGGGCGTGAATATCCCTGGCATGGCCCACCAAAACTTTGTCTACTCTTGAGCAGCAGAACTGCACCAGTCAGCGTATGTCCCTTTGTGGTCATGAAGACTGGGGCAGGATTTGCTACTATAGGCAAATTTAAACACTTCATTCTTCCAAAATTACTGAATTCATGCTTAAAAGAAGGAGGAGGGTGTCCAATACCAACATGTTGGGTGAGAGAAAAAAGAATGTTTTCCCCCTAGAACACTGAGAAAAGAGAGATTCGTCATCCTTTACTTCCACGAAGAACCACTTGTTCAAATAACCTTATGCACAAAGGGTTGCAGAATCAGTCCTTAGTTGTGGTGTGACTCTTTGGTACCATTGTTAAGTGCCCTATTAATACCTTAGATAGAAAATAATTCTGTATCTTCATTTCAATGTGGCTAGGGAAAATATTTGTTATTGACAACCCGAAGTAAAGCTGTTCTGTACGAGTTACCAACTGCAGTGAAAAGAAAGTCTGTGCCATTAAATCAAGTCTGTGCCTCTTTCTAAAGGATACACTGTAGGTCAATAAGTTTCATGGGCTTGATGCAGAAATTACTGGGTGAGATTCTCTGTTATTCAGGATGTCACAGTGGATAATTTTAAGGGTCCCTTCTGGCCTTAAAACTGATGAATCATTCAAACAGCACCTAGTAATACAATGTATGAAAATATATAAACTTAGACCACTGTAAACAAAAATGATTCTTATTCCTTCACCATACTGAGCCCTAAAATTTGACTGATTCTCAAACTCTTCTCCACATTGTATGTTCAGCTCTTTGGCTTTGATTTGAAAGCAGTAGCAGTGGGAGTGTTCTTACTATGCCTCTAAAAGCCCCATTTTCCTTCTAGAGAGACAGTTAATAGATATATGGGCTGGATCCAATGCCTATTGACTTCAATAGCAAGTGGTTTTGGACCTGATCAGCTTTTTGTGCTCAAACTGCAGACGTGTACACACTGCCAAGCCACTTTGTGCGCAGAAATGCCTCACTTGCAGCACTGAAAAAAAACCCACCTCGACAAGAGTTGTAAGGCTATTTGTGCAGAAGCTCCAGGGCTCTATTGCCAGTGTAGACACTTGATTGCTTTCTGTGCTCCAGGCCTCCAGAGCTGTCCCATAATGCCTCAAGTGACCGCTCTGCTCATTGTTTTGAATTCGGCTGCCCTGGAGACATGCACCCTTCCCCTTTCAAAGCACCGTTTCTGACAGCCATTGTGTGCTGTGCTGATCTGCTGCAGGACACAACGCAAACCATTAATGTGGAATGCTCATGCTGTTGAACACAGAGGCAGGTGTCAGTGTATGTGTGTGTGTGCGTGTGTGAGAGAGAGAGAGAGCGCCCAGGGAAGGAGGCGGGTGCTGATGTCGGGGGTTCCCCTCCACCTGCCTCAGGACTGGTTGCTTCCTGCCGCTGTCTAAACTTACAAGACAGCATGCTGACACACTCTCTGTCCCCCCAAAATACTGTCTCTCTCCCCCCTCCATACACACACACACTCCTTGTCACACACTCTTCCCCCACCCCAACTTCAGTTGGAAAGCAGCTGGCAATGTAGTAGGATGCCAATGGAACAATAGGATTGGGAAACCTGCATCATGTGACGTTGTGCCTGCCTCATGAGGCATTGCAAACCCTTCCCAAAGCACCCTACAGCCAGTTGCACAGTGGGATAGCTACCACAATGCACTACTCTCTTTGCTGTTGCAAGAGCTGCTAATGTGGATGCGCTCCAGTGTCACAATAAGCACAGTGTGGACATGCAACAGCGGTTTAATTCCAGCGCTTTAATAAAAGTGGTATAATTTGTGGCACAGAAACTCATACCCTCAGAGTGTCACAGCTACAACAATTTCTAACAGATAGTTTAGCATAAGTAGTTTGCACATATTCTACAGGACCATTCAAGTCAAAGTGGCCCATTAACACCCCTATAGTCATAAGTTAAAGGGGGGGTGGTAGTGGGTTTCAGATTGTTGCAATAACCCATAAATGTTGTGTCTTTATTAGGACCGTGATTTTTAGTATCAAAGTTATTAATTTAAGCTCCCAGGCTTGTCTTTTGAAAGTGTTGTGCAGGTTTCCTTGTCGCCTGGGACTGACATGGCTACAACATTGCTTACAACAAAGAAAAGACAGACGGATTAGACTAACCACACTAGTAAAACTGATACAATGTACTTTATATTATGGGACAGAGTTTGTAGTCAGTTTCATAAATTATATATTTATCAATACACACTACCATTGTATGAGTTTCATTCTCATCTTTTCTTTTTCACTCTCTTCCTTGCTCTCTCTCTCCCTTTTTAACTCAAATCTCTTTTATATTCAGCTTGAATGTTTGCTTATAATGCTGTTCTAGATCACAACAATTTATGGGGAATTGAAAAGCAATTTTCTTGGGATAGCTAGCTATTCTCCCTAATTTTCACCTGTCAAGCTCTCTGCTATGCATGTTGACTCTATCAGGTAAAATGCAGGCTTTAAAGATGTTTGATTAGCTGACTGGCTTACATTTAGCTATCCACTTTGCATGTAAACAGCTTATATACACATACCACTCTTTCCATTTCACTGACAAACCACAATAGACACAGTAAGTTAAATTCCACCTTAAGTTACAACAGTCCCAAAGAGCTATTCTGAGAGATGTGGGCATATTCTGAAGCAATAACCACTTTTCATTCATGAGCTTCTGATAACTTAATTCTGTTTTATTAGCCAAAGTAGAAGCGTAACAAAAGTTTAAAAAAAAAATCAAAACAAACAAAAAGAAGGGAAGAATATTTCTATAATGTGTGCCCTTGATTATTTTTCTACCAAGTTTTTCTTTTGGTGTCTGTCTGAAGCTATTTTTCACATTAGCCACGTTATAAACATTTATTTTCTCAAGTGGCATGAGTTCGTAGTACCAGGCTAATGTGTAAAAAAGGTGAACTAATTCTTGCTAATTATACTGTTTACAGAGAGCAGGTTATTTTAGACCACTGTAATAGGTAGTGAACTGGAAAAAATATCCTCTCATTCTTATCTCAACAAAAATTCCAGCAAATGTGTCAGTTGTGTAGGCTTGTGGAATTCAATTATTTTATATAATTTCAGCAGATATCAATATTTATTTTAAGCATGTTTTTCAATTTTTAACAATTTAAATTTTCACAGCTGTAGGAAATTGTGGGTGATCAGACAGTAATTATTTAATGACAGTACACATTGAGATTCAAAAATTTAAAGCCTTATAACCATTAAATCACAAATTGTTAGCATTACATGTTATAATATATAAAGTAAATAGAATCAAACTCTAATAAGTTCTCAAGCAGCATTTTTCGTACTTTGCCTATCTGTACATTTTGATTACTGTATTCAGTTTTGTTGTAGCTGTGTCAGGATATTGGATAGACAGGGTGGGTGAGGCAGTATCTTTTATTGGACCAGCTTCTGTTAGTGAGAGAGACAAGCTCTCAAGCCATACAGAGCTCTTCTTCAGGTCTGGGAAAGTTATTCAGGGCTTGTCTTCAATACCGAGCTAAATCGGTTCTGCAGCGATCCATGCAGCAATGTCGATTTAGTCCTTCTAGTGAAGATGCAATAAATCAATGGGGGAGCGCTCTCCCGTCAATGTAATTAATCCACCTCAATGAGAGGTGGAATCTATGTCGAGGGAAGAGCATCTCCCGCCATCATAGCACCATGTAGACACCATGTTAAGTCGATGTAAGTTGAGTCACTCAGGGGGGTGGGTATTTTACACCTCTGAGCGATGTAACTTACATCGACTTAAGCCGCAGTGTAGACAAGGCACTGATTATCAGAGCTACATACAAGCTGGAACAGATTGTTCAGCATAAATAGTTAACACATATTTCAAGGGACCATTCAAGGTGAAGTGGCCCATTAACAACCCTCTAGTCATAGGGAGGAAAGAAAAAGGGGACTGGCAGCTGGGGGGTTGTTAGTGGATTATATATTTTTGTGTTAAACCATAAATCCAGCGTAGTTATTACCTCACCCACTTGTCTCTCTAATATCCTGGACCAACACTGCTCCAACAACACTGCATATAACAATGGAAGATATCGAATTTTGCTGTCTGAAATGGAAAATCCACAACATTAAGAAAAAGGAAGCAAAACTTAACAGTGACATCTACTTCCAGAGCAAATGCAATAAACACAACATCATCCCCAGAAGTCTCACCATCTATAACCCTCTGATTACTACATACAACTCCAACTACGCTGAACAGAAGGACTTCAGAAAAATAGGGGAAGCACTTACTGCACTTCACATACTCCAGAAGGACCACCTCAAACAAAAAAATCATCACATACTTCCACACTCTGGAAGAAAAACATCAGGAAACTTACCTGGAAATCATACAAGAAACTAAAAAAAAGAGGCTAAAAGAAATGTTATGACAGCTAAAAAATTAGCCTGTGATGAGCTATATAACTAATTAGGGGGATATGAGGGAGAAAAGATCATCGACAAACTTGCTAAGACGAGGGAGAAAATAATGAGGGAAGTGAACAAATTTGCTTATATTAAAAATGACCATGGTATATTGCAAAGTAATAGTTAATCAATTAAAAAGGTTTGGAGTGATTATTTTTAAAGAGTAATGAATGATAAGAACCCAAGGAAGGAATTAAGAACATATAAGCCGAACCAGAATATGATAGATTGTATACACGTAGAGGAGGTTGTAGGTGCACTTAGGAAAATTAAAAAGTAGAAAGCACCTGAGCCTGATGAAGTAATGGTGGATGCTCTGAAGTTATTGGGAAGTGAAGGTGTCAAGTATTTTACATGTCTGTTCAATGATATTCTTAAGAAAAAGAACATACTGGACAAATGGCTTAAAAGCATTAGCTAACAGCCAGTTGGCTTTTAGATCATGCTGTAGCGACTCATGCACTAAGCTCCAGAGGTCCCAGGTTCGATGCCAACGACCAGGGTCTGTTGGCATTATAGTTGCATGATATGAAAGTACAGGAAACAATTATTGAAAAGCGCCTGTATGAAACAGTTGAATTTTGGAATAGTCAGAATGGATTTATGCCAAGAAGGAGTACAATTGATGCCATCCTGGAATAGTTGAAAGAAAAGAGATGACAACCAGGCATGGTCTGGAGCTTGTGATGGAGAGATGTTCTAGAAGGATATATCATCTTATCCAGGATATGCTTGATGGGATACTTTGTGGCACTAAGGTTATGGGAGTCCATGCAGGCTCTCCACCCTCTGTCTTTCCTTTCTGCAGCTATCTGCAGGTATAGGAACCTTGCTTCTCTGCCCAGTGAGTTTATCTTATTATTTTTAATCAATATACTAGTAGCTTTTATTAGTTGTTGTAGTTATTGATAATGCAGATGGTTTGGATTGATTTTAGGTAGTTTTAATACTGTTGTGCCATTTAGATTGAATGTTTTGGTGGCTGATCCTTCTTTCGCTATAATTCCACATGGTCAAATTTATCATGTATCCTCAACTAATTTTTTGCTAGAGATAGTGTAAAGTTCCCTGAATCAGACCATTAATCTCCTAGTTTTCTTTCCAAAGCCTTATTTGTACAATGGTGGGAATCAGGCTCCATGCCTAGATGTCAAGAGGGGCTTTACTTCTCATTTGGCTAGGACTCAGACCGCTAAGAAGTCAGCAAGACTTGGTACCTTTTGGAGAGCAATATAAAGGGGCTAGCTAAATACATTAGTTTATGCACATAATCCTGTTATGCCTTAGCTAGAATGACAATACTTAAAGCTCTCAGGACTTTGTCTGCTAGGACTAAAGTGCCATCAATGGCCTGCCTTCTTAATATTTCCATCTTAGGCTCAGATTCTGAAACCTTTACTTGTGTTGAATTGTACCTTGCTCTGCAAAAAGTCCTATTGCAATCATTGAGATGATTTATGGAGTAGGTACTCCTTATCATGAAAAGGAGTTCCAGTATCTAGCACTTAGACATCTGCACAGCTTCTATACAACACAGTTACACAGGACCGTTCTCTTGACATGGCACCTAGATCAGATGTTCCTTGTGGGAGGACAGTTCTACAATCCCTGTTTTACTACTCCTCCTTGCCCCGCCTTCCCTCTGGATGCTGTACTGTTTGCTTCATTTTTACCAGCAGGATTATGCAGAGACCACTTATAAGAATGAAAGCTTCTTACCGGTATCCATGGTTTGTTGAGAGTGTTGCCTCTGTATAGTTATGCTGCCAGCCCAGTACTCTTGGGTAATTTTTCAGTAGGATATGTAAGAATCTAACCTCAGAAACCCTCATTAATGTTAATTGGAGTCAGTCAACCAAATCCCCATGAACTGTGTTGAACATTTGCCACCCATCTTATAAACCTAAATTGACTGCTATGGTACTGATATCAATACCTTCCTGAATAGATGCACAGTTTTTGAAGTGTTTAAAACTTACCTTTGTAAGCGGTATGTCATGCATATAAAAAGCTAACTAAATTAGAATTCAGGTTTCAGAGTAGCAGCCATGTTAGTGTGTATCCGCAAAAAGAACAGGAGTACTTGTGGCACCTTAGAGACTAACAAATTTATTAGAGCATAAGCTTTCATGGGCTACAGCCCAATTGCCATTCAAAAACCCTGAACTATTAGCAGCATATAAAATATTATAAAGGAGATTAAGCTATCTAAAGAACATGTGTAGGATGCTAAGAAAAGGTCAAGGAATATAAGTCAATTCAGTAAAATGTATTAAAGAGGGAAAGGATTCTTGAATTTTCATATTGGCTATTCCTTTTTTAGACATGAGTAATTTATTTTCTAAATTAATGTTGCTTATGGGTTGAAAGAAAGTTAAAATTGCAGCCATGTTATTTTGATTTTGCTAAACATTTTAGTACAATGTGAATATCACCAAAAGACTACTAGAGGCAGATAATTAGAATTTCTTAAACATAATTTCACAATTAAGTGAGATTTGTTTTCATTTGAGGTTCTTTCTAGTTTAGCAAATATAATGTTTGTGAAAGGTACTCCAGGGTCCCTAAAAGCCTGGAGATGTCTGAGCTTATCTGTTTATACACAGATCACAGAAAGCTCAAACACTGGCAATAAAATATGCACCTCCCTTTTTCTTTTTCCACTGTCCTGCTAATATGCCTCACCTGGGGCTATTAACAAAATTTCTACCAAAAGTGTTTTAATGAAAAATTGGGTTCCCAATTAAATGAAATTTGTCACAAAAAGTGTCTGACTTCAATGGAAAATTTTGACTTTTTTCTGGTCAGAAAACTATAAACATCTGGGTTTGATAAAACCAAACCCCCCAAACAAACAAACAAACAAACAAAACACCAAACAACCTTGATTTTGTTTTTTATCTAAAAGTTAATATTTTCTGCAGAAAATGTTGATGAAAATGAAATTTGTCAAAATTTTCTATGTAATAAAAATATTTTCTAACCATCTGTCTCAACCCTGACATACAGAGGTGAGAGGATAGATGAATTTTCATGCCTACTCAATTCTTGGCTTTCCTGGTAAATTTTGAGGGTAGTTTTGTGATATACAGATATTCAATAGGCTTTGGATCAGGCCATAGGAATAGAACTGGGACTACCAACACATTAAGGAAGTACAGAATAGGCCAAGCCTAATAATATTACTGCTGAAAATATTTATGTGGGGTATACTATTGCTCAGTACATTGATGAATGACTCAGTACATCTGTAAACATGGCATTATCCCAAAAGCCTAATTTTTATCTTGTAGCCAACAGAAGTTCAGCTTGTCTATACTAAATTGGATTAATTCTTTCTAGTTTTCTCCTACAACCTTTGACCCAAAGTTTAGCAAGATTTTGAAACTGGAATGTCGTCATTAAAAATATATACATTTAAATCAAAGGACACTTAATGTAGTAGAAGGTATTATTATTTTTCACCAGCACCTTCTTGCTGAGTAAAATCTCCAGGTGCTTTCTCCTGCAGTGTATTGCTGTTATAATCTTATTTATATTTCAGCAGGGGTTTCCTGTCACTGCGGACAATGAACAGATTGCTACACTAAACTGGCAAACGAAAGCAAGACTGTGCCAGTCTGTTACTGATATAATTCCAGCAGGCAGCACTGGTGAGCATCCTGGACACTTTAAGAAACACTGAAAGAAAACTAAGCCTCAGACCTACATATTTTAAGCACATTTCAAAATGTTTCAAACAGGGCAAATATGAGAAATAGATTAAACTTTTTCTTCGCAGACCACTTTAATGTCTACTAGAATATAACTACAGTCCATTTTCTATTCAATTCTCGCCTCTGAACTGCACAGGGAAATATTAATTATGGGACTCCATTAAGAGCCAGAATTTTATGATTAGGAGCTGATAAAAGCCCACAAAATAAAAACATTATTTAAGCTGGTAAAAAAGCATCATAAGTACCAAAGGAGCATATTAACAAAATCAGTAATGGCCAAAGTCCTCCTATTAAATGGTATATCCTTTAATACCATTAGTCTTGCCATTAAAAACTCACTTCTGTTTCCTAGCCAGAGCTATTGAAAAAGATGAAATATAGTCTTGATAAGCCACTAGACCAGGATTTAAAAGATCTTGGTTAAATTCCTGGCTCTTCAGCAGACTTCCTGTGTGATCTGGGCAAGTCACTCACATTTCTGTGTCTCAGAGCCTCATTTGTAAAATGAAGATAATGATACTTTTATAGTTCCCACATATTAATTGTTTGTGAAAGGCTCTTCTATGATTATGTGATATTCTGATGAGAGCCATAGGGAAGTCTATTAATAAAATAAAATTAATGTAATGCTAAGTGCCCATCATGACAATGCAGTTCAAATAGAGTATGGTAAACCTAAATCTTAAGTTTGCCAGTCAGGAGAAATCAATAGACACACATTATGGGAGCCACAATAGTGCAAATCCATTTAATTAGGTATCAGCTTCCTAATGCAGAGGTTGATTCTGATAATTCTGAGACCCTTCTGAGAACTGCTGAATGCCCTCAACTCCCAGGGCTAGATTCTTGTTTTAGTTATGCTGGTGTAAATGTAAAGTGTATTCTCCAGTAAGGTCAGGGTGGATGACTGCAAATTTATGCTGATGTAACTGAGATCAGATGACTCCCTGCCATCCTCCCTTGTCTTAACTGGAGTATTTCGACTGATTTCAAGGGGAGTTGTTTGTAGCTCTTAGAAGGCTTATGATTAAACAAAGACATTTCAGGAGGAATTCTATTAAAGGATTAAACATGCATACTGAAAATTACCTGACAATTTCTATAAAAGCAAACAAAAGTTTATAAAATTCATCTATGAAAACTAAAATCCAGCAGTTTTAAACAAAATGATGTTAATGGCACTTTGAAGGGGTATACCAATCCCACTATGGGCCACTGGGACTGGACCAATCACTGTGGGTTCCAGAGGCCACGCCCTCTTACCCCTGCTGTGCATGCTCCATGTGGAAGGGACAGATAAAAGGAAGCAGCCCAGCTTAGTCTGGGCCAGCTGAGGAGGAGGAAGGACCTACGGCTCCCCAAGCGGTGAAGGACTGTGTATCTGGACTATGCTGTGGAGGACCAGCTGTCTGTGGAGACTGACTGGGACATTGAGCAGTTATCAGCCGAGGAGATGCCAGAGATGTTCCTTGTGGTAGGAAATGAGCCAGGAAATGAAGTAGAAGCCAATGCTTGAACCTCTAACTGGGAATTTCCCGGCTTCATAGCACCCTAGGTCAAAATCCAGTGGAGTAGGGTGGGCCCTGGTTCCCCTACCCCTCCACATTTGCTACTAGGTGTGACTACTGGAAGCGACAACCATAGATTGATTGTTTGCTCTGCCCCCTGTAGGGGCTACAGACGGACTGTTTGCTGTGCCCTGCCCAGAGGGTTAAAGCCCCCAACTGCTATTGCCTGCTGTACCCAGGAGGCTTAGGGGCCATAGACTGTTTGCTTTGCTCTGCCCTGCCCAGGGGCTGCAGACTTATTGTTTGCTCTGCCCTGCCTAGAAGGTCAGGAGCCATAGACTAAGTGTTTGCTGGGCCCCACCAGGGGTCCTAAACCCCTTCATAGAAATTTCCTCATCCAACAGGGAGTCCCAATGATTGTGTGATGGGGTGCACCAACCCCGGACTGGGCCAATGGCAGCGGCCTCGCTCAACACACAGGGCCCCCCGTGACAGGCACATTATAGTGTTCCGCACCCCCTTTAAATCTTTGCAATCATACATTGAAAAGTTAGTGAGTAAAGCAGTTTTTCTCCAGTGGAAGCTCTAAGTCAATGTATGGGTGAGGCATTATAATTTGTCTTGGGTCAGCTTGGGGCCTATAGTATCTTAAATGATCTGAGACATATTTACCAGAGAGACAGCATCTCTCCCTGTGCAATTCTAATTAATTAAAGTTGTAAAAAACAGCGGGAATGCATGGCATCTTATAGTGTCATCTCCAAATATTCAGTGATATGAGCGGGTACTTATACAATGAAAATGGGCACTGTTTTCTAAAAGGGTCTTTGAGGTCAGCCGTGTTGGTGGGGAGCAGGCTGGTAGCAGGGGATTTTCCAAGAAGAACTCTCATCTTTGGCATTCAAACATGCAAACACCCACAGTCTGAAATTGCCTGTTATTTATTGAGGAAAGCTGGTCAAAACATTTAATTTCACTGAAATTGCAAATTTTATCTAAAACACTTGAATGAAAAATGTCTCTGAAATTTTCATTCAAATTGTCTTTTCCCCATTTTTGTCCATCTCTGTTGTTGATTTGGTTGCGCATTTCATGGTCTACCTGTTTTCCGAGATGCTAGACGAGTTTTGAGAAATTTTTGGGTGGTTGAGCACGTTAGAAGGTAAAGAGGAAAGAGCTTCACCTTTTATGCCTTTGGGAGCCCTCGTCAGGTATGTGAAGATATTTGGGAGCAGATTCTCTACCGCACAAGAGCTGCATAGAATGGAGCCATCCCCAGGACTTCTGGACAACTCTATGATGCACCATTGATGTATAGTCCTTAGTAGAGTACACCAGTGGAGGACAAGCCTAGCAGAGCAGACTCCATCATGCTTCCTCCCACTCCCTCTTGACCCTGACATGCCCTCTACTCCAGAAGGAGATAGCAGAGTCATCAGCCACTGGGCAAGATATGCCAGCAGGGAGTTTCCCCATTCCAGAGGAATTCTCTGCTGGCAAATTTTGGCCAGAATCTGGCCCCTTAATGCCACCTCTGTGGTGGAAAGAGGCTGGTTCTCATAAGAGAATCTGTCCCAGTATGGTCATTATTGAAGGTCACATTTGAATGTGCTCTTCACTGCACTGCTGATGCTGGTGCACAGTTCCTTGTATTGGATCCAGATGATTTATAGCCCTTTAGAATTAAGAAATGAAGGGCATTGAAGCAGCTGCCCCTGCTGGATCTTTCATATGAAAAAGCTAGTCTATTAAATAAACAGCAACACAGATGGCATAGCCTATAGGATGAAGGTACATTTATTTTACTATGATCGTATTTTCTCATGTTTCAGAATGCCCCAGGTATATCAAATATGGTGCTCTTTCTCCTGCTTGATCACTCACTTTCAGCACATGAAGAAATATTTCTACCAGAGAGAGGGCATAAATATACCCCTGTAATACGGTTTGCTAACACATTATTAGCATACAATTAGTATGACAGCAAAAAAGTTGTATTAGTGCAAAGCCCGAAAACATCCATATCAGTTCAAGCTCTGTGGCCTGAAGCTATAGACAGTAGGGCTCATTACTACCATCTGAACAGGAGGAGGAGCCACCAAGAGCTGCTTTACAAACTGTTTACCCAGGACTTGCTACTGGGGAAGTATTCCTTGTTAAGGATGCTCAGGAGAGGTACTAAGTTTTTCCAAGGTTTCTGGGTGAGGGCTCGAACCATTGGTGTTTGTTAATTTTAAGAGGAACCTCTATATAATTGCACTTGGTCCTTGTTGCTGCCAACAATGCTTGGCAGAAGTGTTACACCAGTTGATATCAAAGACCATTTATACCAGTAGTATAGTGAATAAACATAGTTTTTCCCCCTGCATTGTACCCAGAGAATGACCACATCAGTCATAACTGTCTATCATAGTCAAGTTTACTAACGCATAATACCCCAATTAAGTTCTTCTCCGATCAATATGACTGACAGCTAACTGCATCAGTCTGCACCTACATTTACATTTTGAAAGACTGACCTTTTCCACCATCTTTGATTTTCTCTTAATGGACCCAGTTTCAAAGCTTAGAAAGAAAGAATGAATCTCTTCTGGCCATTACAAAAGCAATACAAAAGCTAAGCCACTTCTTTGAACATGATATAAACCACAAATGAAAGATGAAACAGAAAACAGCAGAAATAAACCCTCCATTTCTCAACCTGTCAGCGACATGAAAGAGACCTATTAAAGTATCAGTAAGTGGCACACAAAAAGGCAGCTGCTGCTACAAGAAAACCCCATTACAAATGTACAATAAGTCACAGACTTTTTTTATTATTAATTTAAAAATACATCCTCTGAGCACACTAGATCAATCAAACTGACTCCTGCAGTCAGGTCCCCCAAACAACACCACCTTATCGGCTCCAAAAGCCTGTCAGTCAATATGACTGAGCTAGCAATAATAATCCATACATTCATTTACATTGTAAAGACATTTCTTCTTCCCTATATTGAATTGCTAACAGAATCCACATTTCTAGAGCTAGGTGACTAATTCATAGCAATTAGCTTATTAAACAATTTGCCTCTCTTGCAGCTGATGAATTGTGCATGGAAAGATCAAGATTCTCCAGAATTTATAATTGTTCAAAATTATTTGCTGAATAATTTCTGTAAATAATTATTCTGACCAGGTTATTCCCTCCTATGGACACCCCTGGGAAGGGGAGATCAGTGGGAGGAAATGTCTCCATGGTTTTCCTTACAAAGATCACCAATATTTCCCCAATGGAGGTGGGGGACAGGGCTTACTCACATGTGTTAAAGGATTCAGAGCTTGCACTCATGTCTGGCAGATCCACAGGGATCTGAGGGAAATCAGAATCGTTTGTATGGAGGCCCTATGCCTCTGCATTGGCTCTGACTACCTACACCCCCCTCCGGGTCCCTGGCAGCATGCCTCCTTTGGAATTGGGTAGAAAAGATAATAGTCCTTGCTGGGCTGTATCATTTTCTTTGGAGCTGGAGGAGGGACAATGTGCACGTCCCCACCTCCAACTCTAGTCCATTCATTCTCCTCACCCAGCTTACTCAATCTCCACCTCTCTCCCAATGCAGATCCTGGAAAGGCCTCTGAATGGTGCGAAGGATGGAGGTTTCAGGGAGGATTGTGCCATTGAAAGCATCTGAGTTCCTTTCCACATGATATACAGCCACAAGTGGAGAATCCCAAACTTGTGTGTATCACAGATAATTCAAGCGTTGGGCCGCAATTCAGTAAGGTAATTCTGCATATACCAAACTTTAAGCAATCCCACTGAAATCACATTGGTCACGTGGCATGGGTGGACACAGGTTACATGGCATACTTCTTTCTGGTGACTGGTTGAGCTTTGCTCTTAGAAACAAGTTTCCAATGCCAATTCTTTGATATAATTAATTCAAAAATAATTTTCAACAGATATTCTGCAATCCTGGCTTAAAATTTGGTGTTTTGCTGAACTTGCCTAACAGTAATCTTGGTTAGCCACTAGACTGGACATACAACTGATATAGGAAAGGGATGTAAACAAGGATGCAAAATATTTAAGAACTGGAAGAGCATTCACAGATTTTGAGGCCTCTACTGGCTGTCACCATTTTCTATGCTGTAGAACAATGCTTCCCAAAGCCAGTCCGCCGCTTGTTCAGGGAAAGCCCCTGGCGGTCCGGGCCGGTTTGTTTACCTGCTGTGTCCGCAGGTTCATCCGATCGTGGCTCCCACTGGCCACGGTTCACCGTCCCAGGCCAATGGGGCTGCGGGAAGCGGCGCGGGCCGAGGGATGTGCTGGCTGCCCTTCCCGCAGCCCCCATTGGCCTGGAGCGGCAAACCGCGGCCAGTGGGAGCCAGGATCGGCCGAACCTGCGGACGCGGCAGGTAAACAAACCGGCCCGGACCGCCAGGGGTTTTCCCTGAACAAGCAGCGGCCCGACTTTGAGAAGCACTGCTGTAGAAGCCACCTGGAACAAATTTGAGCAGTTGACTGTACATAGCTCAGCCTGGATTGTATGTGTCTCTTCAGTAAACCTGGGATTTGGGACCCAGCTCTGCCCAGGTGGTTTCTTCATATTATTTTTGTTGTGTAAAGAGCAAATGACATACTATCTACAAGTTTCTAACACAGAAAACTTTCAAAAGAAAAAATATGAAACTCTTCTGATGAAGAAATTCAAGAACTGCTCCACTTCTTTTGAAATGATTGAAGAAGACAAATGAAAGAAGAAACAAAGTAAGCCCTCTGTCATAGAGGTTGTCACCTACATGAAACAGGGCTGCTCAACCAGAAAGATAGAGCATCCAGTGCCTCAGGCAAAACCCCTTCCATATATCAGTCCCAGATATTTTGTATCTATATCTATATCTATATATAAAACTGCATACTGCCTAGCTTACTGTGATACAGTACATGATTTATCTTTCAACAATAATAGAGATGCTAGTGATATCGTCAAAGCTCATTGAAAGGCAACCTCATCAGGTGAAGGCTCTGAGTTGTAATACCTCATGCATTCCACAATGAGGATAGGATGTATAATTACTGACAGCTAGTATTACTGGCCGAGATCATCCTGTACCACAGCAAAATCTGCAGGTGTGATAAGGCCCACTGGGAGTCAGGCTCATATGAAGTACAATTAAAGAAATAGTCTGTTAATGCTATCTAGTAAAGTATTGAAAATTGGCGTTTCTGACATGGGAACGCAACTTTAAATCCTTTTGGTGTCTCTGTGGTCACTATTTTATGCTGCTGCAACCTCATTTTCTACCAGGCTTAAAACTTGCACCAGGATGTGTCTCAGCAGAAGGTGGTCTTGACCCTATAGTGAGTTTAGGCCTAGTTTGTTGCCTACGCAGTCTGAGCACATTTCCAATAAAGGCACACAAGTTTATGGTTGCTAGTTTTATAATTTTTCATAATATGATGCATGGCATGACCTCATCAAGAATGGTCGTATGACATCATGATAAAACCAAAATCAGGTTTTGGACCTCCAATATTTAAAACATTTTTCAGGAAAATATTAAAGAAGTTTTTCTGCTGCTGTGGATCTAAATCTGTGATCTTTAGTCAAATTTCTACAACATAAAGTTAAGCAAATGTCTTACTGACTACTAAATGCCAACTTTCATATCTAAATCTCACTATTATTAATTTTATATAATGTATTTGTCTAGGGAAAAATATATTTCATTTTGCAATTATAGCACGTAAGATGGAGGGTTATCTAATATCAAGAGAATATTCCTGTACTATGTCAAAGTAATTTGCTGATAATGAAATTAGATATCACAGTGCAACAGATATTAAACAACATGCATACTTTAAATACAAATGTCAATAAGTAGATAAAAAAATGATTTCCCAAGAGATTTGCTACTAGAATGGAATATGAAATAATAAATAAAAGTGCATGGTTTCAACACAGTTTTATAGATATAAGTGGGATTTTCCAAGCACTCAGCGCTGGCCTATATCTTCCCCTCCTGCAGTAAATGGGAGTTGACTTCAATGGAAGCTCTGAGTGCTTTTCAAAATATCATCATAAAGTAGAATCCAAAACTTAAGCAAAATTTGTATAAAACTAAACGAACATGCATTACTGCTTTTAAAATTTGTACTATAAATGGGTTGACTGGAAGTATTTTGCTACCTTGTGCCTATTATTTTAGATTCTTTTCTGTGCTCTGCAGCTGTATGTGAAGATTTAGAAGTGTTGTTCTACTTTTAAAATGCTTTGTTGAGCATTAATCACGTCCAAAGTTCTACTCTAAACTGAAATAAAAATTGTAATCTTATTATTAAACAGATTCTTTCCTCAGATTGTGAAAATCTAAAATAGTGGACATGAATAGAGCTAGACAAATACTTTTATTTTAGTTAGGTGTTGGTAGAAAGACTTTTGACTGTATAAATATGTATCTGTGCCATTTCAGACAAGAAGCCTTTCAGTTGTTACTGTTTTTATATAAGTTCTGACCATCCAGTGAAGGAACAGAAATGATACCATGTGACTTAGGTAAACAAGCACACACCAAGAATAACGATATTGCATATGCAAAGACATTATAAAAAAATTAGTTTATTAGGCACCCTATAGGTTGAAATGTATTTGAAGAAATTTCAATAGAGAACAAAAATCAAGCTCTGTTCACAGATAATTTACTAATGGAATAGAGGGTCAGATTTGCCAAATGTATTATTGACTGTGAACAGTTTGCCCAACTCCTGCCAAAAGAGTCTCAGCTGCTTCTTTGGAAACTCTGAAAGGCAGAGTTTACAGCACCTCATGAAGTATGTCTGCATGCAAAGTAGCATCTTAGTTAAAATAAAGCTTTTAAATTTCAAATGTGGCACCAGGGCTCCTCTTGTCAGAGGAGGGAATAGGAACATCTACATACCAAATACACATATCATGAATAGTGCTAAGTATTGGCATGTGGGCTGAATACCAAATAGCACTGAATATTAGATGCCAAAATCCCCTAATTCAACTGCTAAAATTCTTTTATTATTGTTTCATAGTGCCCCTAATTTTGCTAGGTGCTTGACAGGAAGTATGACAAAAACAAATGCCTGCCCCCTAACGCTTCAATTTGCCATCTAGTTCACAGTAAGGAGTAACATGTAGTTGCACTATCTCTGGAGCAGCCTTTGAATGGGATTCTGACTCCCTGAATCACAGTATCCTTCCTGGTCTCCCTGCTGCTCCAAGGAGGGAGCAAACTGGGCCAGGCCTATACCGGTTGCAGTATATGCTCCCTGATGTTCTGTCATAGCTATACCATCCAGCATGTGGGTAGGGAGTAGGATGACCTGGCAACTAGCTATTCTAGGGCAGGCTGCTCTCAGTCTCTCCTGTTGTAGCTATGGATAATCAAATGTTGAGTGGAGCAGAACTTGAATTTGGGTCCCCCACTACCAGGCTATAGTAATTCTCTCACTCTGTACCAATAACTATTTAAGTACTTTATACAAACTGGAACTGCGTTGACAGGAGAAATTGAGAGTACCCCACCCACCCTATAGACTGGTGTTTAGAGCATTCACCTGGGAAGAGGGGAAAATCCCTGGATGCAAATCCCTGCACCAGAGCAGGCATTTGAAGTGGGTGTTCCCACATGATAGGTGAGTGCCCTACATACTGTGCTATTGGGTGTAAGGGCACCACTTTCTCCTCCTGTTTTGTGAATATAGCCATTCATTTCCTTTGCTTATTAAAAAGGTTAAAAATGCACTAAACAAAACATTTTGTTTGATCTGAAACAAAATTTTTGTTGACATTTTGATTTTCCATTTTTTTAAGTGTTTCAGTTCGGGTACAACTCAAACTGTTGTACCCAATGTAAATGTTTTTCCTCATTTATTTTCAGAACTTTCAGCAAACCAAATCATCTGCATTCACACAGCTGTAGAAAGCAATGCAGTTTAAAGACTGTGGCTCTCGCTAAAGCACCAGGTAAATTTATAGGAGCAGATAAATTATGCAATTGTATAAGCATAAGTACTATGAGAGTAATGGAGACTGTCTTAGAAATGAGTATTTTTAGAAGGTCAGCAGCTCATGAAGGAAGGTCATTAATATGAGTCCAGAAGCACCCAGATATCCAACACAGTGTAATGCAAATGAGTTACATCCGACAGGCTCTACATACGCTAATGTAAAAATATAGATTTTATATAAAAATACCAACATGCTTTTGTGACTACTGACATATAATAAAGGAGAGGGGAGAACAAAGAATTAGAATGTCTCAATATGTCAGGACACCAGTCCACGCAATGTGCTCCAGCAAAGAGCTTGCCTTGAAGTTCAACCTCTCAGATGGGTCAAGAACTTTACCAATTAGCTATGAACTCTTCAGCAAAGGTCTCAACCTTCACAATAGTGCTCTTCCATAGATAAGAAGAAAGTGAAGGGTAATTTGAAAGCAATCAAACACTGGTTCTTAGAACTGTGAGCTGAAAAAAAGAAAAGCCTCCAATAATGTAATAGCCATAAAATCTTCACGCAGTTAGTAAGATCCACTTTACCAGGCACTCAGATGCTACAATGAGACAAATGGATAGAGGATAAAAGGGGGGGAGGGGGAGAGAGAGAGAGAGATCTATATATCTATACAAAGCCTGTCTAGAACATGCCAATATACTTTCTCAGTACAACTGCAAATAATCAATATATGATCTACCCTGAATAGGGGATAGCAGAACAGCTCAGACATGTGGTTGGGACTCATACTGGGTTCCCCACTGCTAGAGGAGTGCTCCCATAAAAAAAAAAAACCAAAAAACATGTCTGTATATATGTAAATACTTAATTAAGAGATAAGCTGTCAGCAGAGAACATTCAAGATATGCAGATTGTTCCTGAGATTTGTAGGACCAGTCAAACTTCTTGCTGTGCACTGCAAAAGGCTTCTTGTGTGCAGCTCTTTACATTCAGCTCTTAACATCAGCTGTTCTGGGGAAGGAGTAAACTGCAGGGTGCATACATGCTATAGCATGTGTTCCTTGGCACAAGCTGGCTGGTCTATCGAGCAGGTGAAGCTTTGGACCCGGTTCCCTCCCACTCACATATATGAGGGGAGGACATAGAGGCTCTGTATAGACTAATTCTCCAGCACTGCTATTCATATTGCAGTTAGCTGTCACACTCTGTCCCCATATGCCTTTGTGCTGGTTGGGTCACACAATTTGGCCTTTGGATTTTTACAGATTATAATAAAAAATTTCCCATCCAAAGCTCTGGGCATTCTGGACAATGTTTTTTTTAAAAAAACAACACAATAAGATTTAAAATTTTAGCAAAATGATTCCTCAATAGGCATTGTAACTTAGAGCAGAGGTTCTCAAAATGGGGCCAGAAACATATAGCATGAAGTGGTGACCATACTGTCCTTTCCTTCTTGCTACATGGGATGGTGGTCCTCAGTAGATAGTAGCTAAATGGGAGGAGTATTCCTGGGTTGGCACAGTGAGGTAAATGGGATTGTAATATAGAAAATTTCAGAACTGCTGCTTAGAACTGTTTTATTATAATGCCCCCTGTAACCCACTTAGGGGTGCCAGGTGTCCGGTTTTCAACTGGAATGCCTGGTCGAAAAGGGACCCTGCCAACTGGTCCGTTAAAAGTCCAGTCAGTGCACAGCAGGGACCCGGAGCTAAGGCAGGCTCCTTCCCTGCCCTAGCTCCGCACAGCTCCTGGGGACTGCGACCAATGGGAACTGAGGGGGCGAAGCCTGTGGGTGCAAGGGTCACACATGCACCTTGGGGCTGCAGGGACCTGGCGGCTGCTTCCCTTCTGGCACCCAAACTCCCTCCTGAAGCCCACACTCTGCCCATACCCCAACCCCCTCTTCTGGCCCAGAGCCGTGAAGCCCTCATTTCTGACCCCACCCAGAGCCTGCACCCCCCCAGCCCAGAGCCCATACTTCCCCACCTCAACCTCCTGCCCCAGCCCAGAGCCCTCTCCTGCAGCCCAAGCCCCTCATCCCCACCCCAGAGCCCCCATCCCCAGCAGAAGCCCGCACCCCCTCCCATATCCTGAACCCCTTGACCCCAGCCCGGAGCCACCTCCTTCACCCCAAACCCTAGCCAGAGTCCTCACACCCCCTGCATCCCTGCCCCCCACCCCAGCCCAGAGCCCTCTTCTGCAACCTGAATCCCTCATTTCTGGCCCAAGCCAGAGTCCACACCCCCAACCCAGAGCCCATAACCTGCGCACCAGCCCAGAGCCTTCTCCTGCACCCCAATCTCCTACCCCAGCCTGATGACAGTGAGTGAGGATGGGGGAGAGCGAGCGATGGGGGACAGGAGATGGAGCAAGTGGGGGTGGGGCCTCTGAGAAGGGGCAGGGCAGGGGCAGGCCTCAACAAAGGGGTGGGACAGGGGTGTTTGGTTTGTGTGATTAGAAAGTTGGCAACCCTAGACCCACTCCCCAGTACTGCTCAGTTTTACAGGGGATGTGATCTGACTTTAGCTATTGAGTAATCGTGAAAGTACATTTCCACACTTTTAATATATACAGTCAATATTAATATAAAAATGGTGATTTCATTTTTATAAGAAAACAGGCAGTAGTTTAGGCCCAACAGTTGACCTTTCTTAAAATTGTTCTCACTTTGATTCATATTCAATGTTGATTTTTAAGTGAAATTCATTGCCATGTGACAGGAAACAAAAATAGTCTCTTTCTTTTTCTCCCTTTTTCATGTAGGATGTAACCTAACCCCACCCAGAGCCTGCACCCCCCCAGGATTTAATGGAGCAAGTAATTAAGGAAATCATCTGCAAACACTTGGAAGGTGGTAAGGTGATAGGGAACAGCCAGCATGGATTTGTAAAGAACAAATCATGTCAAACCAATCTGATAGCTTTCTTTGATAGGATAACGAGTCTTGTGGATAAGGGAGAAGCTGTGGATGTGGTATACCTAGACTTTAGTAAGGCATTTGATACGGTCTCGCATGATATTCTTATCGACAAACTAGGCAAATACAATTTAGATGGGGCTACTATAAGGTGGGTGCATAACTGGCTGGATAACCGTACTCAGAGAGTTGTTATTAATGGTTCCCAATCCTGCTGGAAAGGCATAACGAGTGGGGTTCCGCAGGGGTCTGTTTTGGGACCGGCTCTGTTCAATATCTTCATTAACGACTTAGATATTGGCATAGAAAGTACGATTATTAAGTTTGCGGATGATACCAAACTGGGAGGGATTGCAACTGCTTTGGAGGACAGGGTCATAATTCAAAATGATCTGGACAAATTGGAGAAATGGTCTGAGTTAAACAGGATGAAGTTTAACAAAGACAAATGCAAAGTGCTCCACTTAGGAAGAAAAAATCAGTTTCACACATACAGAATGGGAAGAGACTGTCTAGGAAGGAGTACGGCAGAAAGGGATCTAGGGGTTATAGTGGACCACAAGCTAAATATGAGTCAACAGTGTGATGCTGTTGCAAAAAAAGCAAACGTGATTCTGGGATGTATTAACAGGTGTGTTGTGAGCAAGACACGAGAAGTCATTCTTCCGCTCTACTCTGCTCTGGTTAGGCCTCAGCTGGAGTATTGTGTCCAGTTCTGGGCACCGCATTTCAAGAAAGATGTGGAGAAATTGGAAAGGGTCCAGAGAAGAGCAACAAGAATGATTAAAGGTCTTGAGAACATGACCTATGAAGGAAGGCTGAAAGAATTGGGTTTGTTTAGTTTGGAAAAGAGAAGACTGAGAGGGGACATGATAGCAGTTTTCAGGTATCTAAAAGGGTGTCATAAGGAGGAGGGAGAAAACTTGTTCACCTTAGCCTCTGAGGATAGAACAAGAAGCAATGGGCTTAAACTGCAGCAAGGGAGGTCTAGGTTGGACATTAGGAAAAAGTTCCTAACTGTCAGGGTGGTTAAACACTGGAATAAATTGCCTAGGGAGGTTGTGGAATCTCCATCTCTGGAGATATTTAAGAGTAGGTTGGATAAATGTCTATCAGGGATGGTCTAGACAGTATTTGGTCCTGCCATGCGGGCAGGGGACTGGACTCGATGACCTCTCGAGGTCCCTTCCAGTCCTAGAATCTATGAATCTATGAATCTATGAATCTAAGGGCCATATTTCTGAAAAGGCCTCTAAAAATGAGCCCACAAGTTTTGTGTACACACACGCACACCCCCCTTCATTTGTAAGGGAAACTGGCTTCTAACTATTCCATTGAAATGCACAGATTTTTGTATGACAACTAAGGGCTTTCCATGTGTAATCCAGCAATAAGATCAGAGCATGTGGATACAAATTTGGATACAAATTTAGGTTCAGTTATGGAAAAAGGCCTCCCCTCAACTTTCAGCATTGTAAGCACTATTAATTTTGGATGTAATTATTTGCAAGAGCAAATACTTCATTAGCAGTGGGATTTTCAAAAGGGCTCAGTGTTGGCCAAATTGCTCCCACTCAAATCAGTGGTAAAACTCTCCTTGACTTTAATGACAGGTTTCAGAGTAGCAGCCGTGTTAGTCTGTATCCGCAAAAAGAACAGGAGTACTTGTGGCACCTTAGAGACTAACAAATTTATTAGAGCATAAGCTTTCGTGGGCTACAACCCACTTCTTCGGATGCATATTGAGTGAAACATATCGAGGAGATATATATACACACATACAGAGAGCATGAACAGGTGGGAGTTGTCTTACCAACTCTGAGAGGCCAATTAAGTAAGAGAAAAAAAACTTTTGAAGTGATAATCAAGGTAGCCAAGTACAGACAGTTTGATAAGAAGCAAGTGTGAGAATACTTACAAGGGGAGATAGATTCAATGTTTGTAATGGCTCAGCCATTCCCAATCCCTATTTAGCCCTGAGTTGATTGTGTCTAGTTTGCATATCAATTCCAGCTCAGCAGTCTCTCGTTGGAGTCTGTTTTTGAAGTTTTTCTGTTTTAAGATAGCCACCCGCAGGTCTGTCATAGAATGGCCAGACAGGTTAAAGTGTTCTCCCACTGGTTTTTGAGTATTATGATTCCTGATGTCAGATTTGTGTCCATTAATTCTTTTGCGTAGAGACTGTCCGGTTTGGCCAATGTACATGGCAGAGGGGCATTGCTGGCACATGATGGCATATATCACATTGGTAGATGTGCAGGTGAACGAGCCCCTGATGGTATGGCTGATGTGATTAGGCCCTATGATGATGTCACTTGAATAGATATGTGGACAGAGTTGGCATCGGGCTTTGTTACAAGGATAGGTTCCTGGGTCAGTGTTTTTGTTCAGTGATGTGTGGTTGCTGGTGAGTATTTGCTTTAGGTTGGGGGGTTGTCTGTAAGCAAGGACAGGTCTGTCTCCCAAGATCTGTGAGAGTAAAGGATCATCTTTCAGGATAGGTTGTAGATCTCTAATGATGCGCTGGAGAGGTTTTAGTTGGGGGCTGAAGGTGACAGCTAGTGGTGTTCTGTTATTTTCTTTGTTGGCCCTGTCTTGTAGGAGGTGACTTCTGGGTACTCGTCTGGCTCTGTCAATCTGTTTTTTCACTTCAGCAGGTGGGTATTGTAGTTTTAAGAATGCTTGATAGAGATCTTGTAGGTGCTTGTCTCTATCTGAGGGATTGGAGCAAATGCGGTTATATCTTAGAGCTTGGCTGTAGACAATGGATCGTGTGGTGTGTCCTGGATGGAAGCTGGAGGCATGTAGGTAAGTGTAGCGGTCAGTAGGTTTCCGGTATAGGGTGGTATTTATGTGACCATCGCTTATTAGCACAGTAGTGTCCAGGAAATGGACCGCTTGTGTGGATTGATCTAGGCTGAGGTTGATGGTGGGATGGAAATTATTGAAATCATGGTGGAATTCCTCAAGGGCTTCTTTTCCATGGGTCCAGATGATGAAGATGTCATCAATGTAGCGCAAGTAGAGTAGGGGCGTTAGGGGACGAGAGCTAAGGAAGC
>NW_020664373.1:1303932-1312468 GCF_002925995.2 Terrapene triunguis
ATTCACCCACGAAAACTTATGCTCCCATACTTCTGTTAGTCTTAAAGGTGCCACAGGACCCTCTGTTGCTTTTTACAGATTCAGACTAACACGGCTACCCCTCTGATATTTAAGAGTACAGTGACTGTATCTAAGAAATTCCTTTGCTAAGCCTGGGTTCCTTGCTTTCCTGCCATGTTGTCTCCTGCTGTGGTTATCAGAGTGTCAACAGTCTAGGTGGAACTCTGAGGGAGTGTGTTTAAGTGGCTGGAGGGCTGGTGGTGGGGGGATGTCTGATACTGCTTTCAGGGTCTAGGGCAGGTGGACAGCATCACCCAAGAGAAGGGTGTCAGCCAAGAAGTCTGCACTTGGGAGTGTGTCCTAGAGTCCCAGAGCAAGAAATGGTTCTGACTCTAACCAGATCCACTTGGCCTGTAAGCATGAGGGACCCAGTGACTGGGTCCACTCACACAAATTGATGTCTGTGTTACAGGGCCAGTGTGTAATACTGTTCATTTCAACTATTCATTATTCATGGTGTGTGTGTGATTGCTTATCTCAGTCACATGATTTTGTTTCTAGAAACTAACTAGACAATTACTTATGACAGATAGAAAAGATTGCATAGGGTCATTTTTTTTCAGATGAATAATCATTGGTTCTAAAATCTGTGAAACTTTTGAGATTGACAGATATGTTCACAAATCCCTGGTGGAGGTCAGAATACCTGTGAATTGTATGACACCACTAATAATAATGAATCAAACTTAGTGTAACATTTGAAAGCACAAAATAAATAAATAAATTGTGAATTAAATAAAAAATGCAAACAACTCTAATGATTAGCTATACCATAAAAGAATGTAACAAATGTTGTAGTACAGAACACACAGATTAAAATCCAATCTCTCTGACCTATGCATCAGCATGGAAAATAGCAGCCACAACTGGAAAGTTCACACTTCATACATTTTACATATTCAAAGCCCTGGAGAGGGTGCTCTGGGAGAGGACCTCAGGTCAAGAGTATGGACGATGCATATATTCTATGATCCAGATATTTTCCTACTATGCAGATAGGGCTGTCTCATGATTCTGTGGTGGGTCAGAATATGTTCCAATGATATTGCAGGTTCAGCTGTATTAATGTACAGCACCAAAAAATTGAATAGTACTAAATTAGTTTGGCCAAGTGTGTTTGAATGTTCTGTAATGTGGCAGGTTTAATTGTTATTTTAAGACAAAACGGGGTAGCTGAACTCTAGAATATCAGTGATCTTTTTTTTTTTTTCAATTTTGCTACAAGGTGCATTCTCCCTTCCCAGTTTTGTGAGTAACTCATTTCCAAAATAGAAGCAAAGTTCTAATTCCTTTCTTTTTCAGAGATATAAATGAGTCCTCCCTTTTTTCATTCTATAAACAAGGTCCATTCTAAACAGCACTCTCTTCAGGCCAGACATATATATGGGGCTTTGGGATTTTGCTATACCACAGAAGCCACAGTCGAACTACTCCCGGACCACGCAGGACCCGAAGTGTTGCACACACCGTTACAGGTTACCTTGATGATACCATAAGGTTACAAAGACTCATTAAAGGCCAAATTCTACTTTCATATGTGTCTCTGTGGAAGATTTCATAGGTAGCCTGTGAGCATCTGAGCTCAACATTAGCTCTATAGAAAACATACAATATATAAAGATATGTCTTTTGAGAAATATAAATCAGCACTTGTCACTGCAAGAAGAGAACATCAGCTCCACCCCCCACACGTGCACACTGTGAGTTGGCTGCAGTGGGAATTCATATGACTAAAGTTACTTACACGTATGTCAGCACTTACAGAATTGGACCCAAAGAATGGATTATAAATGATAACTGGTATGCTGGCAGACCAGATGCTGGCTCATGCCAAGACCGCTAGGCCTCAACTGAACACTGACAAATGCATAGCTGGAAACCAGTCAGGATCACCTGAGTGTTAGTATTGTTAAAATAGGTATTAGATTTGTAAAAATGTTTAGTGTTTAGACTTTATGCAAATCTTGTACATTTCTCCATGCATTAATTTCACTTATTGTATCTGTATCCCATGTTATAAGGTAACATTTAAGTGTTTGCTCTGAAACTGTAAACTTTCACAGTCAGGAGAAAGGCATTACCAAGTGTGAAATACTAGTCTGGAAGTGTTATGCCTTGCCCAACAAAAGAAGACCCATAGACACCAGACAAACCATTATGAAACATCAGAGGACAAAAGACTTTGTTGATTGCTCCTCCCACGCACCCATGAAGAGGAGACATGCACAAGGACTCATCCTATCAGCTTGAACTCTGGGGGAAGAGAATCAAAATCCTGAACATGAAGAAACTGGATCTCTCTGCAGCTTGGTCTTTGGGAGGGTAAGATTTCTAAGCATAACCCAGGGATCCTCAGCTGCTTAGTCTGGGTTAGCCCTAAAGGATGTATAGAGTTTGCATATTACAGCAGCTTCTATTACCTTTTGGAACCTAAGACTGTCACTCATTTTTGCATGTATATTTATCTGCTTTAAACTTGTAAATAAATATTATTTCTTTTTCTTAGATAAGAAATATTTAGTTAATTTATTAGAGGATTTCTACAAGCATTGTCTTTGGTTTGAGAGCTGAAGTGCAGCTGACTTAGGGTAAGTGACTGGTCCTTCGGGATCGGGAGTAACCTGACGATCCTAGTGATTTTTGGTGTAAGGAACCATCTATCACAAAGACAAACTTACCTGGTTGGCAAGATAAATTGGAGTACCCAAGGGGGCTGTCTGTGACTCCACATTGAGACTGTTATAGTGCCTGAGGAGTTCACATTTAATACTTGGTTGGTGAAATCCAAGTATAGAACTCACAACCAATTTGGGGTGAATACCCTGATTCTTAGCATTTTGCTCTGAGATTGGTACTTATGCTCCTAAGCCACTCCAGACAAATTGACAATAGCATTTATAGAAATTCCGTATACAAGAAACTATAATTTGCAAGTTAACAATTTAGTCATCTGAAGTGTGACAGCGCTTACAAATAATAGTGAGTATTGATAATAATGAGTAATGTCATCCAATGGTCCCTCCGTTATGTATAATATCCACTTTTCATCAATTTTTTCTTATTTTATACCATGTTTTCCTCAAGATTACTTTTCATATACATAATACATATACATAATGCAGGGGTCGGCAACCTCTGGCACGCAGCTCGCCAGGGTAAGCACCCTGGCGGGCCGGGCCAGTTTGTTTACCTGCCGCGTCGGAGGTTCGGCCGATCGCATCTCCCACTGGCCGCAGTTCGCCATCCCATGCCAATGGGGGCTGTGGGAAGCCGCGTCCCAGAGGTTGCCGACCCCTGACATAATGTATATGTTGAAAATATGACACACAGAAAAAAGGGATTTTGAATCAGAAAATTCAAATTTCTCTTTACATGTTTAGTTGTGGTATTCTTATCTTTATTATTTAATTGGGTAGAAAATGATTTTGCTGTTATATATTTGCTGCTGCATTATGTATTCTCTTTCCCTCAGAAACATCTAGGAGACTGATTATCAGAATCTCTTCATTTCCTCCCTGTTTCTCTGAACTTCTTGCGGATCTCTTTTCCTTCCTGGCACTGGAACTCAAATTTCCCCAATGGAATAAATGAAATACCCGATAACCAGTGAAGCAGATAGTACAGGAGGAATCTAGATATGGGAAATGATTTTGCCTTATTGTGAAAAATAGAAGCTGATACTGGTGTTTGTTCTTAAGTGCCAAAATGTAACTTACAGGATCAAACACCAAATCCAGTGAAGGTTTCTTAGAGTAGGTACATAGTCTTTCTTATCCTTGTGTGCTTCAGATAAAGGATGCTCTTTACACTAAGATAAATTGGCTCTAAGTGTATCTCCTAGATATGTGTCAGTTTTCCCCACTCACTTTTGTCTGTCACAATCCAAGGAAAAGTCCCATCTTTTACTGTAAGACTCTTACAAGAAAAATAAGTAGCTCAGCTACTTCAGCGGGAAGTATTCTATCCATGAACTGGCTGTGAGACTGAACTGTAATACAGTAGTCACTGATTCATCAAAGCACTTATGCACATACTTAAGTCTCCAAGTACTGGAGATGATCGAAAAATGGAATTTATGCCCCATCTGAAATTGTTATATGTTGACATTTGTTTTCATCCTTAATTGGGACAAAATGTCAATTAAAAGTTCTGAAACATTTTGAATCAGAAATCTTTGAATATTTAGTTTCAACGTTGTTTTGTTTGGGTCACATTGACGTGAATTTCTTTCTCTATTGCAATTCGAGCTTTGATTGCAATATGGTACATGACATATATGCAGTAGCACAGCTAAGAACATCAGCGTAGGCACAATGGCACAGGATATAATCACACTTCAGATTGCAGTATGGACATACCCTGTGACTGCCTAATCACTGTGGTCCCTCATGGGGAGCTGTAGTTCTGGGTCCCTCATGCCTCCTTTTTCCCATATGGGCGCTGGTCCTTGGTTGAACTATATTTCCTTATTCCCTGGGGAATTCTGAACCAAAAAATTAAAAATTTGGCACACAATATTTTAAAATTCTGCAAAATTCTGCATATGTTACACAATATAATCACACCAGTTTCAATTATTTTGGTAATGTATTTCAAAATATTTGTCAATAAGTATGTCTGTAATACAGACAACAAAAAAGATTCAGAAGGTGGTTTTTTGGACAAACAAATTCCTTATGAGGCATATTAATACAGAACTCTGAGTGAAAATTCATTTAAACTACAATACAGAACCATATTTCTTCGCTGTCTCCCCATATCCCCCGTCTCCTGACCTGGTCCAGCAGGTGGTGTGAAGAAGGCACTGCAGGCTTTCTCTTGCTAGCTGGCCAGGAGTAGCTGCTCTGTTGTCGTGCCACAGCGCCCTCTTGTGGGTAATAGGTGGAACTGCAGCAACTTTCCAACAAGCTATTTTCTGCGAAAATAAAGTAAAATATGCATGGCACATTAATTATGTACACACCGCGTGGTGCAGAATTCCCCTGAAGTAAAAATGTCCTGTGATGTACTTTGTCTATGTGGCTCAGTCACCACAATGCCTCATGAGAATGCCATACTGACCTGAAAAGTATTTTGTTTAAATTTTCCTCATGGAAAATTCTTCTGAAATCAATCTTTGCCCATAGAAAACTCTGATTTTGACTTATCTCAATTTTTCTGATAGAAAAATAGCAGATTTAGATTAAATCTCAGGAAAAACTTCTTAACTGTATGAACAGTAGAACAATGGAACAGACTGTCTAGGAAGGTCATGGAAGCTCCTTCACTGTAGGTTTTCAAAGAGAGGCTGGACAGACATTTGTCTTGGATGGTTTAGCCACTACAAATCCTGCATCTTGGCAAGGGTTAGACTAGATGACCCTTGCGGGCCCTTCTAGCCTTATGATTCCATATTTCTTTAGAATCTTTTTTGATCAGCTCTACTAAGCACATGCTTAAGTGCTTTATTGGACAATGTGCTTAGAGCAGAAAGGAAACCATTTCATCTATACATTTCTTTCAATCTCTGTCTCTCACTCTCCTTCTCTTGTTCTCTCTGCCTTCCTTGGGGGCAGAGTCTAACATTCTACTGAGAGACAATACACGCAGGCTTCCTCAAAAACATACACTGTAATGAACTGGCTGGTGTAAATGTGTACCACTCATCTACTGAAAAGACTTTGGTGGGACTACTCACATGCATATAAATAAACGTGTGCTAAACAGTGAAGGTGTGGTCTCTGCTTTCTCAGATGCTGCTTTTTCAAGAGAATGAGGTTTAGAGGTCGGAAGGAGATACATAAAAATATAAAATTATTTAAAAGAATTTTGTATAATAACAATGAAGGATTTTTTAATCAAATAGATTTAATTGAATCACATTTCCTACTAGGAACAAAGGGTGAAATCGTGGCCCAATTGAAGTAATTGAGATTTTGTCATTAACGTTAATAGAGCCATGATTTCACCCAAAGACTTCATATTCCTGGCCTACTGAAGCAAATACAATTTTAACATGTATGGGAATTGTTTTGCTTGCATAAATCACCTGTGCATTCAGTAAAGCAGAGACTACTTTGACTGTGAGTCTTCATGATGAAACGTGTCATAGAAGTGCCGATTCAGATACTAATTAAATTTAAATTATACAAGCAATTTTATAGAAATAATTGTGATTTTGCCCGTGCTTTTTTTCCTTATAAACCAAATTAATCCATGAATGAAATTGCTAAATGATTTATGAGAGTCAATGAGTTATAAATACCTACATAGCAGTCATTAGAATGTTAGTGATACCTGAAAAATACAACATATTGAAAAATATTCATATAAACAAAATGGTGTTACTACAATTATTTACATATTAGCATATGTTAACATTTTATATTTATATAAGTTATGCTCTAAAACGCAGAATGTGTGGACAAATTATAATAGTGAAATGTAAAATCATTTTCAATATTGCTTAAAAAGGACTGGAGAAAAAAGTAAACTATAAAATATTACCAAGTGAAAGATTTTTTCATTGACCTGCACCTTGTAAAATTGTTTATACCAATGCAAATTGTGTATAAAATCCAACTAAATAAAAATGATGCAGTTTCTATCTGCTTTCCACTGCAGTAAATGACTGGCATGTAGTATTATTAGAGTTATAATGATTCCAAGAATAACTTAAATTATATTTGCCCTGGATGTTTCATTTTTGTAGACAGAAACATCTTATAATCACATAGACTTCAATAGTGACTGTATTGTATTTCTGTTCTAGGCTACTTGGATATGGTTTAGATAGCACAGTAGATATGAATTAGCTTTTCTTAGAATAATTCCCAATTTGCTTTGTTTAGAATACTTTGGAATCCTCAGAAGAATTTACTATTATTGTTATTATTGTCCCTCAGGATTAAATCAAGAGGATTTTTTTTTTTAACAAATAGCCTTCACAAAATACAAAATCTTTAAACTCAAAAAAGGGGAAAGATACCATCTAAAATTTATCCCCATATGTCACCAATACATCCGAACCACGAACCGACTCTGTAGGCTTGGGTAGTCAGGTGTTTTGTTAAACCCGCCACAGAATTTGTGTATTTTAGGTGCTCAAATGCACTCATTCTCCTTTGACTTTCCTTAAAATTCTCACAGTGCCTAAGATTGCTGTTTTCTGGATGTCACTGATCGTGATGTCTTGCACTCCTAATGTGTTCTTGATCTGCTTATTCATACCCTTAGGGATTGCTTCAAGTGCTCCAATGATCACTGTCTTTGTTCTAATTCTCCATAATTCTTCCACTTTGTGGCAGAGTTTTTCATACTTCACCATCTTCTCTTCTTGTTGCTTTTTTATGTTTCTGTCTTTTGATATAACAATATCAATTACCATGGTCTTGTTTGTCTTTTTTTCTACAACAACAACTTCCATACTGTTTGACTGCACCATTTGGTCTATGACAGTTTTCAGATCCTATAAAATCTTAGCCTCTTCATATTCTAGAGAGCTTCAATTCGGTGGTTATAATACCACAGGGTTAGTTTAAATCTTAAATTGCCACAGAGGATCCAGTGCAAATACTTGGCTACCTTATTGTATTTGTTCATTTTTTTCCCCCAGCCAGGCTCCTGCAGGCATTCAACATGTGTTCCACCCTTTTTTCCTGTTCGGAACACATTCTACAGTTCCTGGAGCAATTCTGTTGGTCAGTTTTTTCTGAAACATAATTAAACTTTAAGGAATGCTCTTATGCTCTCTCTTTTGAGGTATCCTCCTACAAGACATGGATTTGTTAATCTTCGATCACTAATGGGTTTCATCTCTCTCTTCACCGTCTATGCATTGATTTTGGTGTAAATCTTTCAAGTCTTTCTTTGGCGATTTGCTGTCTCCTTTCTTTTATGCTTTCTTGGATTGGGATGCACTCTTGGCCATCACTTGTTATTGTAACCAGATGATCTTTCACTCCGACTGACTCCTCATATATTTTGATATTATAGTCTTCATTGTCAGTTGCTTCCTCCACATATATCAAACCTTTTCCTCTACCACATCGTAGGATGTACATGTATCGATTGATATTCATTATTCTATGCATCCCAAGGAGCTCCTTCCTTCCTTCCTTCTTTCCTTAAGAACATAAGAACAATCATACTGGGTCAGACCAAAGGTCCATCTAGCCCAGTATCCTGTCTTCTGACAGTGGCCAATACCAGGTGCCTCAGAGGGAATGAACAGAACAGGTAATCATCAGAACAGGGGGGAGGGATAGCTGAGTGGTTTGAGCATTGGCCTGCTCAAGGGTTGTGAGTTTAATCCTTGAGGGGGCCATTTAGGGATCTGGGGCAAAATCAATACTTGGTCCTGCTAGTGAAGGCAGGGGGCTGGACTCGATGACCTTTCAAGGTCCCTTCCAGTTCTATGAGATAGGTATATCTCCATATATTATTATTATTATTATATTATATTATATTATATTATATTATATTATATTATATTATA